>NC_068356.1:104774251-104985530 GCF_020536995.1 Dreissena polymorpha | reverse complement strand
ATGAAGCTAGTTACATGTGTGTAATTGTTTCGATAAGTGAGTGATGGGGTCTCTACGAGCATGTTTATCGCTGCGCCATAAATATTTGTTGAAATGTTTCATAACTATTTGTAAAATGTGACATGTGCATTTGTCTTAAAAACCTTGGTGCAAATGTATCCATGATCATTTGTTGTACTGTCCCCATGATCATTTGTCAAAGTATCCATATTAACATTTTTGAACATATCAACACCAACACTTTAGAAATTATCCCAAAGACGTTTATGGCATTTTATTTTTTAAAATAACATAAGTGTAATGATCTCTTTGAAACAATTGTGACATTGTATTAATGACATTTTGCATCATTTCCCCATCAATATTTTTAAACTTGTCGCCATTTACAATTGTGAGATGGTTTCCATTAAAATTTGCGGCATTGTCTCCTTGAACGGCTGTGTCATGGGTCTCCAGAAGGTATGTCCCATTGCGACTATGAACAATGGTCATTTTCCCCAAGATTACTAGTGCCATAATCTTCATTACATTGTGCTACAGGTCTGAATGTTCATTTGTGTATATAGTCTCCATGAACATCATTCTACGACGTATCGATTGCAATGTTGTTATATTTCCTCCATGAATATTGATCCCTATAAACATCTCTGTCATTGTTCGCATGAAATCAGTGTCATTGGTCCATAAACATCCATGAACAACCTTAATTACCATATTTGGTATCGTTCACTCTTTCCATTTCACAGAGCGCAGATAGCTCGCAATCTTCAGAGGCAGCGGTACGGCTTCGTATTTGGTTGCAATACATTTCTGGCGCTACTCGTTGAAACTATTCTTACGGCAATTGTTGTGGACCAGGCAGGCTTGGGCGTCGACGTGCAAACACAGGTAAATGCCTTTGCTATTGACATTAGACGTTATGTAGTCGCCAGTATAGTTTTCTTTCCAAAGGACAACACACGATAAATAAACTGCAAAGATGTTTGGTCGTTAAATGGAATTGAATTTTAAAAATGCATTCTTCTGTTTTTAAGATAAGATTTATGCGACGGAAATATTATTTTAAACAAAAAGCAGTTTGTTTAATTAGTAATCATTAAATGTACGTGTATTTGCTTTGTATGGCCATTCAATATCTTATAAGTAATAAGTGAATGCCCGATACAATTATACGATTCTGTTTGGAAATAAGTTTAGGATGTATCTCTTTTATTGTATCAATAACTTATAGTTTGTACTTATTTACGTTTAACAAGAATCATACAATAATACACATGCTTGAATAACTACATTATATTTGTCTTCAGTTCAAGGTTTACGGTGGTTACTTCGGGTAATGGCAGTGTTGTTTACAGTATACGTATGTGTTAATGTCTGCAAACTTCGTGAACGCACATTTAACGTCATGGAAACGGAAATACCTGAACAAAAGGAGAGTTGAAATCTATCTTAATCAACGGAAATTATTCCGTTTGAGCTTATCATGAATTGCGCAAAAACTATCGTTTTGTATATAAGTGGGAATTGTAAAATGTATCACACTGTGAATAGAAATAAACATATCCTGTATATATGTGTATATGTGATATGTTTTATATGTTTTTTATATAATGAAAGTTTGTATATAATCTTTTGCCAGTGGAATATACATATCAAGCATAATTTAATTTAATAAATGTTATTTATTATCCATATAACTTGCACGGCTGTGAATTCAAATTACTATTGCTTATACTGTTTGGAAAAGCATTGGTAGAACAGGAATAAGAGATAACAGAAATATGATGTTCCTTGTGAAGTAATTGGTAGTAATGGTGTTATAACTCGAGATAAAAATATTGTTTTCGGAAATGGAAAACTGATTTTAGTAATTTATATAACTCTGATAATACTATGTCTTTTGACTCTGAAAATGTTGATGTTAACTTGTCAATAGAACGTGCTGTTGATAATAGTATTTTTATCCAAGATTTTACAATAGATGATGTTAGGATGGCAGTTTTTGACATAAAGCTGAATAGAACCATTGGTGTGGATGACCTGATGAAGTTTAAAAATAATAATTATGTTTTTTTCCTTTTAACATAAACTGTATAATAAATGTTTTCAAACGGGTACTTTGCCAAACATATGGAACGAAACTTTTATCAAGCCAATACCTAAATCTTCAACTAGTAACCCTATTGACCCAATGTCAAGCTATAAAACTAGCTGTGTATACGATGTATTGTTCATTAGTTAACAAACGATTGAATTCTTTTAGTACAAATAGAGGTATTTTATACGAAGGGCAAAATGGTTTTCGAAGTGGTCGTAGTACTGTTGACCACATTCAGTCGCTTACAAGTATAATTGATAGTAAAAAAAAAATGCCGTTTATCAACATACTGTGCCTTTATAGATTTCAGAAAGGCGTTTGATTGTATTAATAGAGGCTTACTTTTTGTAAAATTTGTCCCTAGTAAGTGTATAAATGCTGTATCAAAATGTTATGTATTCTGTCAAATTGAATGGCGTTAACACTGATTGGTTTACTGTTAAAACTGGCTAAAGCAGGGTTGTTCGTTTTCGCCATTACTGTTCAGTCTATACATAAATGATTTTGCTTTGAAACTGAAGGCTGCTGGCAAAGGAGTGGATATTGATGGCAAAAATGTACCAATACTCTTTTATGATGCGGATGATATAGTACTTATTGCCTAGAATGAGCATGACTTACAAAATATGTAAAATATTCTTTATACATTGTGCTCTTCACACAGCATGAATGTAAATCCTGCAAAATCAAATATTGCACACTTTCGTAATGCATCTGTAGAACGTTCAAACTTTGTGTTTAAAACTGGTGACACTCAACTTAACTATGTAACACAATATAAATATCTTGGTCTTGTATTAACTGAGCACTTAGATTATTGTATTTATGCAAGAACTGTTGCTCAATATACTAAAAGAGCTTTAGGAATGTTGATCGCTAAAACAAAGACATCTGAGAGTATTCCGTATGAAGCGTTTTCAAAATTGTACGAGTCAACAGTTGTATCAGTAATTACATATGCTTCTTCCATATGGGGTTGTGAAAATTTCTCCTGTATAAGTGCAGTGCAGAATAGAGCTGCTCGCTACTTATTTAATGTTGGGAAATATACCCAAAATGCCGCTGTTTTATGAGATGTTGACTGGAAGCCTATTACTTACCATTGATGGAAAAGTGTATTAGCCAGTTGGTATAAATTTGTCTGTAAGTCATAGTAGATTGAATAGGAAGCTATTTGTATGGGCCAATAGTGTTGCAAGAAGTACATGTAAAAATTGGAATTTTAATCTTTGTAAAATGCTAAAGGATTATAACTTGGAAAGGTTTTGTAATGTTGATATACCTATACAAAAACATAATATTTATGCTTCTGTACTACCTTAAATATTAGACAGTTTCAAGCAAGATTGGTTAAATGATATTAATCGTGAATCTGCTCGATAAGGAAATGGTTGTAATAAACTGAGATTATATAGAACGTTCAAAAAAACATATGAAACTGAAGGCTATTGTAGCACTATTTTTAATAGGTCATACAGGGGAGCTATTGCAAATTTCCGCAGTGGAACTGTGCCAATTTGTATTGAGTAAGGAAGATACAATGGTTTGTCAGTTGAACAAAGAGTCTGTTTTCATTGTCCAGATACTATTGAAGATGAGACATATGTGTTGTTACATTGTCCTCTATATGAAACTGTTAGATTTGATTTGTTACAAAAGGCAGAAGAATACGATTCACATTTTGTACCCTTATTTGATACTGATAAAGTAGGATTTATATTATCTAATTCAGACATAGCTTTTTATAGTGCCAGAACCTGCTTCAACATGCTGAATTAAAGAAAACTGGTATTGTACAATAACAATGTGTAATGTAATAAATGTATTTTAGTGTAAATACTTGAAAACCAACAATTTTGATGTCAGACATATTTTATATTTGAATTCCTAGATACATGTTTAAGTGCATATATGACAATTGTTTTACTAGTGAAATTGTTTTAGCTCCATCCTAATGTTCCCTTGTTAATCAATTTGTGTTTAGATCTGATCAATTTCCATTATTTAACACCCATTTTGAGAATGTGTTATAACATCCCTTCTTAAGGCAGATTTTAATTACCCGATTAACAAGGATATTTTAGATCTTATTTGTATTATGTGTATATAAAGTATAGTCTATGGATCATGAGTATCTTATTGTGTTTCTAAATTTGTCATGTTAACATTAAAAGTCTCTTGTAAATCTTTTTAGATTGTCAATGTACTGTATTTTACACTGTGTTATGTAGGTGAGTATATACTGTGTATAATAATGAGACTATAATAAATAAATAAATACATAAATCAATCAATATACTGTGTCAAGAACGCGGTTTAGCATGCCAGAAATAAAGTTTAACATATAAATGGTTTTCATTGATCATTTTATCCAAATGCAATTAACATTGTATGCCCACAAAGTGAGGCATATATTAAGGTGAGGTGCCCGTCCTTTAGGACTTTCGAAACCATTGTTTTCTGAAAGTTTCATTCCAATCTCACTAAGGTTTGTAACGTCACTGCTATTATTATGTAATTTAACATTCTTAACTACCTACATGTACATAAATTATGCAAACATGAATATTTGCGTCTGTCCGATTGTCCTCCTTCTAATTTGTCTTCTTATAACTAAAATAATATTAAAGACAGTCAAAACATACATGAACGTTACATAAAGATCACTTCATTCCAATATTGGCGGTGGATTATTTAATTAAATATGTGTTTCAATAATCATGTTTATATTCATTTTATATTAATATTTATTATAACTATTGTATTCGTCAGTCAATGTTATACAAGCTCATAGCCTTTATTATCTATGCATTATATAATTTATAAGTTACTCATTTGTTGAAGATAGAAGTTGGATGATAGCGTTATGAACTGTTTAACATGGAAAGTTATGAAGAGAGTAAATAATTGCATCTAATATTGCATCTGCAGTTCTGCACATCTAATATGTACTTATATGCAGTATGGGGAGGAACATTTTGATATCATTTAAAAAAAAACGGAGTTATTTACGTGGAATATTTAGAATAAATGATTTAAAATTAATTATTTACGCGGTTCTTAAACAGAGATTTATGTCACTGTTCGTATTAATGATAAACTGTGTTTTTGCAGTTGAAGATTTCAAGTAAATCAAGGAATGCAGACGTTACTTTAAACATTTTAATAGACAATAATGTGGTCATTTACGAGTGGTAAATATATCTCAAACGTCAAGCAATGCAGATTGTTGCAGTTCACAGTTACATCGCATAAATACAATGTATTTAATGCACATATTGTTCAACTAAACTAGATTCAGTTGAACAAATTTCGAACACAAATCCATTTCCTGGTGTTGAGTACGATTGTAAACCTCGTGGAGCGACCGTTCGCAAACGTCACACGATATCCAGCCTATTGAACATTGAGGATTTAAGCACTTCAATAAGTTGCGTATTTAGATGAGACGCACTCCTCTCACTAGAAAACGACGTCGAATATATACACGAAATATTGCGATACGCGGTTGTCATTTTTTCCGACCAAACATTCGGCTCACGGAGAGTAGAAAACATTGATTTGTTGTTAGAAAAGCACATTATTGTTTGAAAAATTTAAATATGATAAGTTTTCATTCGTAAAACTACACGCTTGCAGTATTCGGTGCATGATATCGTCACACTAAATAAGATATTTCTTACTTTTGTCAAAATGAAATACTGTACACATTTTTCCCTCATAAGAAATACATATTGATTTCGACATGCGTATGTAAGAAACATAATGTCAGTCTTTTATCATTTTTTTTTAAAGTCAACATGTTAAATCTGTCAATGTATAACAGATTTCCCGCTTAGTGAAAGCGTAATTAATGTCTTCGTCCAACGTTGGCGATGTCATGATAAATTACGTTCGGAAGAGGGTATCTAATACAACGTAGGATGTAAGGTATCAAGCGATGGATACAATACACCAGTATCTTGTTAAATTCGTCTTTATAAGACCTTATTGTCGCGTTGTACAAGCTCGACAACCAATCGGAAATTTCACAAGCGAATCAAATTATTAAAATATGCATTTTGTTCTTCCATAATAAAATCGCTCAAATCATGTATTGTTTGTACATGCTATTACCAACGAATTATACATGAAAATATATGCCTTTATGGTATGTTTTCTCTTTGTTTGAATTTAACTATGATAAATACACAATTTGATAATATAGTATATGTTTACATCGATCGTTAACTCGGTATAGCTGTTTTCAAAATGTTTACATCAATCGTTTGTTTTGATTAAACAGTTATTAAAAAAAAAACATTGTAAACAAATTAAAAAAAACCTAAAAATTCGCACCGGAAATCAAATCCGACTACGATGACCTTTCTTTCCAAACAATTGTTTCACTTCGATAGATTGTCAATTGTGGTGGAGACCGGTTTGACTCGACCGTCCGGACCCCAAATGCGGTGACTTCTGGGAAATAGTCTTCAGTTCCGGTTCTGCTATTCTTAGACGATTCTGTTGTATTTACGTTCTCCTTCGAAATCCAAGATATCCTGGGTGATCCTCAGTTCAAGTGATCCAAGCCAGCGACAAAGCGTAAGTACAGCTAATTATCTATTGTCTAGTTTACAATAAATGGCGCTGCGAGCAAAAAATCTATACGTATTTTAAATTTCTAATTGGTCATTATTAACAAGTAAATTGTCAGCCATCTTGAATTTAGTTAACAACATTCCTGTTTGTCTGTTATTTTAAACATGTGTTAATAACTTTAGGTCATATAGTCCCTATTTACCCTAATATTAAACTAGTATTACGCCTTTTCCCGAACTCAGCTAATTACTATATTTTTAAGTGTGTTTGAAACTTTCAGATATCGTCGAACAGCGTACTATCGAAACCGTGAAATTGCATTCTAAATTTAGTCTTTCTGTAAAAAAGTTATCTCCCTGTTGTTCAATTGTATTTCATATTGGGTTTTCCACTAACGTTATCGTATTTCAGGCAAAAGGCAAGTCATTATCAACTGTATTATATTCAAATTTTGGAATTTTTTACTTTCGTTTTCTTAAACGTAAATACTGGAGGCTACACTACAGTAACACATTTTTAAGAACTATATTTTTTCTTCTCAGTTAATTTTAACACAATTGCTGTATTAACTGCTGTGCTTTGTTGGCTGGTCACTTGGTGTATTTATTCACTCGGTGAATGTTGTTCTCTTGGTGATATTTTGTTTCACTACGTGATTTATTTCATGTGGTGAATTTTGTTTCACTTAGTGAACTCTTATCTGTTCAGTGACAGTAACATCACTAGGTGATATTGTTATCACTCGGTGATATTTCCACCAAGTAATATTTTGTTTCACTGCGTGATTAAGTCTCATGCGGTGAATTTTGTTTCACACTGAGTGAACTTTGTTTTGCTCGGTGATATTTTCCACCGTGATATTTCAACTGTGTGAGATTTTCACATGGTGACATTCTTTTCACCTAATAATACTTTGTTTCACTGCGTGATCAATCTCGTGCGGTGAATTTGTTTCACTGAGTGATATTTATTCTACTCGGTGATATTTTCACCGTGATATTTTAACTGTGTGATATTTTCACATGGTGACAATTCTTTTCACCTAATAATACTTTGTTTCACTGCGTGATCAATCTCATGCGGTGAATTTTGTTTCACTGAGTGATATTTATTCTACTCGGTGATATTTTCACTATGTGATATTTTCACTGTGTGATATTTTCACATGGTGACAGTTCTTATCTTCACTCGGTGATATCTCCACGCGATCATATCTTTCTCATTTAGTGATTCGTTTTCACTAAATGGCATTTTGATTTTTGTTTCATCAGTGATATTGACATCACTGCGCGGTATTTTGAACTATTGAGTTTTTATTTTTTTGTTTATTTAGTGATTGTGTTCACTAAATCAACATTTTGAAACTATTTTTTTAGTTTCACTTCGCGTCATTTTCGCTGAGTGATATTTCCTCTTAGTAACAGAGTTTATTTAGTGATTAAATTCACTAAATGTCATTTTGATTATTTTTCTTGAGAATTTCTTCATAATTGCAGTTTATCTTTTGTGATTACACAGTATTGCTACTTCAGCATTTTCAAAGAAAACATAAAAAATAAAGGATCCATTTCAATTTTGTTTTTGTTTATTTCTAACTGCAATTTCAGCATTTCCCAAGTGACATAATACAATAAATAAACAAAGAATGTTTTGAGTTTGTCTTTAATACTCACAATGGCAACCTATAATCCCGCTGTCGATCTAGACACAGCCTCATCGGATGAGTTGCAGACCTTGCCAGGCGTTGGCAAAAAGGTTGCAGACGCAATTGTACATATTAGGGACAGTGAAGGTCGTATGACAAGGAGTTACTAACTCAAATCCCACATTTTCGGGAATTTGAAGGGTTTTTGGAGCATGGTACGCTTCAGCAAATCGGAAACGGAGAAAGGGTGAGGGTGAAACTGAGGTAAAAATGAAAGAGCAGGTTGACGATGACATAGAAACCATACAAAGGTTGACAACGGTCATCGATCAAGCTCGGTTGAGTGGACCACCGTCGACCCCAGTCGACTCTTTTAAAAGTAGAGAGTCGGGGGCACGGCTTAGGTATAAGGATGGTTGGAATGAGAGCGTAGAACATCCATATCCGGAGTACCCGCCTATGCCGACGCATTCGGGAATTTACCTGGGTAAACATGGACAGGTTGAAGATGGTGGCTATTCATACTCGGGTTTTACGCCGATGCATTCGGGGATAAACCCAAGTAAGGAAAGCAAATGGAAAGTGGGGGGCAGTACCCGGGGTACCCCATGCCCATGTATCCGGGAATGCACCCTGGTAGTTGGCAGCCAGGTTATCCTTATCCTTATGCTTGGATGGGAGGGCCAGGGGGGTATATGTTCCCACCCATGCCGCCAATGCCGCATGGGTATTGGGCTACGCCACAGGCGGTGCCAGACAGGGTACCCACTAATGATACGCCCTTGAAGCCTGAGGCCAAGGAAGGGGCACAGGGGGCTCGAAAGAAAATTGCACCCTCAAACGGGGGCAATATGGGAGGAGCCGGGGTGGGACAACAAAAGGCCAGGCTCCAATCTTTGCCCAAATCATTGACATATGATGGCAAAGGGAGTTGGCAGGCTTTCATGACGAAGTTCGGGAAGTTTGCCTCAATGTTCGAATGGACGGAGGAGGAAAAGAGAGATTATCTCTGCTTGTGTTTGACAGATAGGGCCAGTGAGTTCTATGCACTGACTACGGATAGGAACGTAGAAATGACCTTTGCGGCAGTGGTAGAAAAACTGGAGAGGCGGTTCGGTTACCGTGAGTTGCCGGAGACGGCAATGGTAACATTCTCGAGTGCGACACAAAGAGAGGAGGAGTCCCTTGATGAGTGGGCGGATAGAGTGTTGACGTTGGCCGGTAAGGCATTCCGGGAACTGCCGGATGCCTTCATGACCCAACAGGCCATATTGCGGTTCTGTATGGGGGCCCGAGAGAAAGAGGCGGGAGAACAGGTGATTAACCAACGCCCACAAACTATAGAGCAGGCTATAGATAAAATGAAGTGGGCAATCCACACGCATGGCCTGATGTATGGACGGCCAAAGGCGGTGAAAAAGGTAGTATGCGCAGAGGATGTAAGTGGCGGAGGTGAGGGTTGGAGAACAGAGCAAGATCAACGGGAGGGTTGATGCTCTGGAGAAACGAGTTGGAAGGATGGAGGAGAAGATGGATGCGGTTATGGGGAAGTTGGACAAACTACTGGAAAGGCGGAGTAGGAGTCCAACGACTTCCCCAAGCCGGCAATGCTACAATTGCAACGAAATCGGACATTTTAAGCGGGAATGTCCGAAGTTGTGTAGCAGGACTCCGTCACCTGTCAGTAATGACCGGTGTTTCGAATGTAACGGATATGGGCATATGAAGAAAGATTGCCCGACTGTCACACCTGATGAGCAGGGGAAAACCCTTGGCTCAAAGGAAGGCAAAACAGTAAAGTTTGCAGATTTAAACGGAAGGGGGTCAGTGTAAGTGGTCCTAACATGACCCCAAATGAAAAGGGCCAATCTGTTGTTGTATGTCAGATAAGGTCTGGCTCAATATTTCGTATTAACGCGACATTGGGTGATGGCCTTGTGGTATAGGCTGTTATTGACACAGCGGCGGAGGTGACTTTGGTGTCTGATAGGGTGTTCAAAAAAATACCAGGTGATATACCGGTATTAGAACAGGTGTCGGTTATGACCGCTGGTCGGGGATTTGTGTATGAAAGGCGCAACTGTTGGCCCCGTCAAGATTGAGATTGGGGGTCAGACATTCACTGAGAAAGTGTATGTCGCGCCAATAGAAGACAGCATGCTTTTGGGACTGGACTTCATGAGGAAGCATGGAATAAAGATTGATATTCCTAGGTCCACAATAAGCATCAGGGACACAGTAGTGTCAATGAGCGAGGAAGTGGTGAGTGATAGTCTTAGAGTGGCTAAGATTAAGGTTAGCAAGTTTATGTCAGTTCCACCGAACTCTGTAGAATTGGTACCCTGTTCTGTGGAGACTAAGCTTGATACCTTTGTTGTTGAGGGGGTAGGAGTGGACCTCATAGTGCCTATGTCGGTACATACAGGTGAGGGAAAGTTGAGGCTCGCTATGCTGAACCCGTCCGATCATTCGGTAAAGGTTAGGAAAGGGCGAGTTGTGGGTAGAGCGGAAGAGGCTAGGCTTGTAAAACCGGTGCCACAGGAGTTTTCTCCTGACCGGTTTGTGGAGGGGCTGGAGAATCGTACTGAAGCAGAATTGCCAGAGCACCTTCATGACCTTATGGAAAGGGCACGAGTAGACCTGACCATAGGGGAGCGACTGGCCAATGATTATGATTTCTGTTTTACACAGAAGTGGCTGATGCATGGAACTGAGCCACCTGATAGTGAGCGTGACTTGGTGGTTCAGTACGCATGCATCAAATGAGATGATATCAACGGTGTGAAGTGAGGTCGATTGCAGTGACAGGTTGAATAACACTCCAAATGGTGGTTCAGCCGTGTGATGCAATCAGTTGGTTGAGCAATATAAATGTGGTAGGCTGTGTAGGTAGAATCAGAAGGCTCCTTTTGGGGCTAACTCTGGTTGTTGGTAGAGGAGGTGTTAGTGCCTGTATCGGGTTAAGTTCCGAAAGCCAGACGTGGAGGAGGTCCTGTCTATGCCTAATTGTATAGGAAATGGCGGAGGTGATCGTGTAGAGAATGCCATTTTGATCTGATAGGTGAAGGCAGAGCTCAGTTTGATGGTTCACTCTAACCTAGTAAAGCTTAGGAGAGCGAGATAGTTTCCGGTTTGGGAGTAGTAAGAATGACAGGGCAGAATTATTTGCATGTTTCGATTGAATGGTTCCTATATTGTTGAGAGTTTGCAGTGTGTATGAAGAGATTGTATGTTGATGGATTGGCAACAACTTTTTGAAACAAAAGAATCTGTCTTGAATTACAATAATCTTTCAGTTACTTTGCAGTATATTGCGTGTCGGATAATACAATATTAAATACAAGAGTAAGTATCCTATGCAACCTTTCCTTTTCGAAAAGTACTCACAAGTTGAAAAGGCAAAGTATGGTTTTAGAAATACTGTCAATTATTATGATGTCCTTAATGGTCGACCATGATTGCTGAGTGGTAATTGGTGAAGACGTGATTACACATTTAGCTTTCAGAACAACTGTGAACCATCCCTTAAAAATTATTGACGTAAGGTACTCACAAATTGAAAGGCAAAGTATGATTTTAGAAATACTGTCAATTATTATGATGTCCTTAATAGTGGACCATGATTGCTGAGTGGTAATTGGTTGAAGGCGCGATTACACATTTAGCTTTCAGAACAACTGTGAACCATCCCTTAACAATAATTAATGTCTATATTTGTTAAGTTGTGTATGGTAAATTGTATGGAATATGGGTTGAATTGTGCAGGTTGTCTATCATTATTTGACAAGAGATCTACGTAATTGTTGGCACTAAATGTCGACATTGGATGAAATAATAATATGAACCGGGATTCAGATGTGAAATTGATAAGTGTGTGCGAATGCTTGATGGGTATAAATGGGATTACCTTAGTGACGGTTTTGGTATTGATGCTATCCCAAACAAAACAGCAGATTGGATAGGGGTTGTTAGTTATGTGAGGAGTACGTTGCAAGGCCGAGCATAGCCTTGTCCGGTCGAAGTTATACCGGAGTCTCGACAGGCGGAGGGTGCTGATTGTTCGGCTCTCCTCCGAGGTTGAGGACTCGGGTTGAATGTTAGGCAAGGATGGCAAGGAGGTGAGGGTGACGTGGGAGTTGGCTCCAACCGGAGAGGACACCAGACTCAGTCTCTCAGAGATGGAGGTGGATATTCCGGTTGGAGGATGAGGTGGAGGTGAGAGAGATGGCCGTAGTCCCAGAGTCTGGGAGGGTCAGGTTGGAGAATGAGGTGAATGTGAGAGAGATGGCCTTAGTCCCAGAGTCTGGGAGGTTCAGGTTGGAGGATTATGTGGAGGTGAGCGAGATGGCCGTAGTCCCAGAGTCTGGAAGGGTCACGTTGGAGGATGAGGTGGAGGTGAGAGAGATGGCCGTAGTCCCAGAGTCTGGGAGGGTCAAGTTGGAGAATGAGGTAAATGTGAAAGAGATGGCCGTAGTCCCAGAGTCTGGGAGGGTCAGGTTGGAGGATTATGTGGAGGTGAGAGAGATGGCCATAGTCCCAGAGTCTGGAAGGGTCACGTTGGAGGATGAGGTGGAGGTGAGATAGATGGCCGTAGTCCCAGAGTCTGGGAGGGTCAGGTTGGAGGATTAGGTGGAGGTGAGCGAGATGGCCGTAGTCCCAGAGTCTGGAAGGGTCAGGTTGGCGGATAAGGTGGAGGTGAGAGAGATGGCCGTAGTCCCAGAATCTGGGAGGGTCCAGTTTGAGGAGGATATGGAGGTGGTGGGAAGATGGTGTGGTCTGAGAGTGGGAGTGGCCTAGGAATGCGGCGCCGTCCGCATTGGGTTGTCACTTTCACTGGAGCTAACATTAAGTAATCGGTCATGCGGACCCAGTGGGCTCGTACACCGGCAAGGGGGGAACTAAAGTGGTGAATGGATTGGTGTGGTTTTGACCAGATTTCTGGTGGGTCATATGGGGGAAAGGATATGAGCTGTGTGTAGTAATATATGGTGTAACCTGGGGACGGGCAGCTCAGTGGGTGGGAATAAATAATTTTAATATTCTCCTGATGACTTAAACGCCTTAGATTTGGTTACGTATTAAAAATATAGGGTTAAACCTTAGACGGGGATTGGAAAGCTAAATTGGGCTAGGGAGGGGGGCTTGTTAGAACGGGGAGGAGTGTGGTGGAGACCGGTTTGACTCGACCGTCCGGACCCCAAATGCGGTTACTTCTGGGAAATAGTCTTCAGTTCCGGTTCTGCTATCTTAGACGATTCTGTTGTATTTACGTTCTCCTTCGAAATCCAAGATATCCAGGGTGATCCTCAGTTCAAGTGATCCAAGCCAGCGACAAAGCGTAAGTACAGCTAATTATCTATTGTCTAGTTTACAATACAATGCGGAAAAGACACGTAGTCAGCACGTCTTTTCTAATCTAAGTTATAGCGTAGTACAGCCGATATATGGTTCCCACCTTTTAATCAATATTTTATCGACGTCTTATTTCATAGTTGGTATCCCTCACATGCCATTCCCTTTTATCAAATGGGTATACAGTCATAGTTGGTATCCCTCACATGCCATTCCCTTTTATCAAATGGGTATAAACGCAATAAAAAACGCGAGAATATGTGATAGTTTGTTTTAAATAAAGACGTATACTGGCCTTAAAAATGTTGCATGTAATTTAACGCGAGAAGGAATATCTTGTGATACGTAAGTGTGTTCGTATATAGTAACACGTTTCTATTATTTCGAGAAACTATTCGTGTCTGTCATTTTACGGAAGTATTAAGAACTATTGTCATGTCACAGATCATATCCTTGGGTAAATGGTCTATATTCGTGTTTCATGCTAAGTGTTTATATTCAGACGGCTTCAATCTACTGGTGCACAGTCTTGAACAGCGAATAGAGCCATGTCGAAACCAGGCCAGCTTCCGTCGTTTGACGGTTACCAGGAGAGGTTCTTGTAAGCCAAATAGTGCTTCTTTTGTATTCCGGTAGTGAAGAGAGTCTGTCCTTAGTTGGGAAGTTGCTGGAGCTGCTTGTCAACATCTTTTACCACTGCTGCGTTCGCATTGACAATTCGTATGCGGACCTCAGTGGTAATAGTGCCATCCTTGGACAGGGTTGCTCCCAAGTATTTGAAGGTGACCATTTCGCCTAGCTTCTCGCCGTTCATGGTTAGTTCGGCACAGGTGTTGTTCGTGCTGCTCCAAATGATCATCAACTTATCAATGACGACCTACATCCCATAAGCTTCTGCTCTTTCAGAACGTCTGATGGTGAGGCCATTGATGCCACTTTTATCAGCGAACCTCAAGTAAGATATTGGTCTGCCACAAGCTTTTTAATAAGATCGAAAACACTATAAGATTGTTAATTAAGCCACGACATGTATATGGTGAAAAAGCATTCTATTGTATATTCGGTTGAAATATACATGTAAGTTGCATTAGAATGCTCGAAAAACTATGTTATTTCATTAAACTAAGATAATATAAACTTCATAATAATAGGCTTTTGATTTCTATTATATTCTATTCTAGCCTATTTCAATTGTTTGTTTAATATTAATTTATAAATAATTAACCGTTCAATTGTCCCGTAGTTGAAGGTAGTTGAGAGGTATATACTGAGAGGTTTATTTCAGAGGTATACTATACCCTACTGCGTTTCAAATTAAAAAAAAATAAATACATGCAATCTTGATTTTACACGGTTACGGTGGGTTTATAATATCAGGAATGTTCGTAAATATATACCCTTAATATGTGGCAGTCATATTGTCACCAAATAGCACTTTCAGGTAAGCTTTGTTTGTTCAATTGTAGGTGTTCTTGTACAGTATTTGTTACATACTTAACATAACTTTTTCGCTGAATCTGTTAAAGGGATCTTTTCACGCTTTGGTAAATTGACAAAATTGAAAAAAGTTGTTTCAGATTCGCAAATTTTCGTTTTAGTTATGATATTTGTGAGGAAACAGTAATACTGAACATTTACCATGGTCTAATATAGCCATTATATGCATCTTTTGACGATTTTAAAACCTAAAAATTATAAAGCGTTGCAACGCGAAACGATTGAATAATTTGGAGAGTTCTGTTTTTGTCGTTAAATTTTGTGAAACTACGAAGATTGCTTATATAAGGTATAAAATACATTCAGTATGTGTAAACGGCGGAATAGCTCAGTAAGATAAAGCGTTTTTACTTCAGGACTCTTGCAGGACTCCAGGGGTCACTGGTTCGAAACCTGGTCCGGGCAATGTTCTTTTCCTTTTTTTAATTTTATTCTTGATTTTTTACTGGAGCTTTTACGATCCAATGTTTACATTTATCGATATAAAGCATCTAATGAATAAGTTAAAAAAAAATGCCAAAATCTGTGAAAAGGCCCCTTTAAAATACAAAAAGCATGTCGTTTCATAAATAAAAAACATGGCTGGAATTATACAACGAGACTTACAAGATATATTTTGAAACAGTGTACACATTCTTATAAAACTTTGTTTAACTTGACGTCAATTGTTATGATGTTGTTTTGTTTCCCTTATGTGTATGCCTTAATTCGCCGAGAATTGTGGTAGTATTGGTAGTGTTGTAAGTTAATAAGCTATGTCGTCGTAGCTTGAGTGGATTTTTGCCATTTTCTAGAACGACAAAGAAAGAATGTAAAGTATGTGTACATTATTTTTGAAAATGAAAAGACACAGTTGCTTATCTAGTCTGCGAATTCAAATTGAAAAACCACCATATCATGAACAGAACAGAACAGAACATATTTTATTAACGTAAACTTTACAGTTTATTGTGTTATATATCTATGCATACATAAACTAATTAATACATCATGTTCGAAGTAGTTTTACAATACTAATCAGCGACAAGGAACGTTAGGTAGGTTATGACTCAGTACCATGGAATTTTGTTTTCTTTCGACTTCGAAATCGAATATGAACACATATAGGCATATAATAAGTTATTGAGTAATCTCCACATTTGTTTAGGTAATTACCAAACAATAGAACAAAACTCCACTTTAATTATCATTCACTTGCATGAAAAGATTACAAGACACAGACCGATGCATATAACCATTAAATGCGATCATATTACTAATAACCATTAAATGCGATCATATTACTAATAACCATTATATGCGATCATATTACGAATAACCATTATATGCGATCATATTACTAATAACCATTATATGCGATCATATTACTCTGTATTGCGCAAAAGGATATCAATATTGATATGTTGCTGTAAATAGATGCACTTTGCGGGAAAACCAATGTTTGATAACTACTTATTATACATTTGAGATGTTTGATAGAGATAACGGTTTGTAATAATTGTCCGGTTTAATAGATATCTGTCGATAACCGCAAAAAAGACGAGCATATGTGCATAATACCAATTGTTTTTTCTTTTTGTGTTTTAATAAAATGACACGTTTATTGCGTTGACTGGCCTCATATTAACGTGTAAGCATTTAATATAGTTTTAATTCTGTAGTACAGTAATTGAGAAGAATTAATGGTTTGCACATAGGTACTTATAATGCACTACGTGTAGCTGATTATGTTGTCTTGTTAATGGCGGTATGCAATACTTCATTAATCAAACGTGATAAACATCGCTTTAGTTTTATGTTTGAAATTATATCAAATTTGCTTTACGGCCTCGTGAAATAAAACGTTACACAATCTACTCGTGAGATACAAACAATAAGAAGACCACCATAATATAATATAACCCGAATACTCCAGTTAAAAAAAACATATTTTTATCGTAAAATATTCTTTTAACAATGGATTGTAAGCTTATTATGTTATCATGTAACTTGATGGGTTGCAGTCCCCCCCCCTCCTTTCTTACTTATATTAGTTGCGTTCAGTAGCATGTATGCCATCAATATACACAGTGTCTTTGTAAGCCGTTGCGATAGCTCTTTGTGTGTTGTGTGCAAAGTTTACATTCAAACGACAGCTTATTCTTAACGCCCGATCTTCATGAAACTGTATAGATTATCACGCGATTAACATTCTTTCAAAATTGTTCAAAGCGTTTGGTAGCAGCATATGTTGGTCACAATAGGTACGCATATACGGCGAAAAAATGAAAACGAGTATGACACCGTCATAGTTGGTATCCCTTACATGTCATTCTCTTTGATCAAATTGGTATACACGCAATAAAACAACCGCAAGAATATGTGATAGTTTGTTTTAAATTAAGACGTATACTGGCCTAAAAATAAAGTTGCATTTAATTTAACGCGAGAAGAAATATCTTGTGATTTTAATTCAAACTAAGATACTTTAAACTTTATAATAATAGGCTTTTGTTAGCCTTTTTCAATTTTTTTTTAATATTAATTAATAGCTAATTAACCGTTCAATTGTGGCGTAATTGAAGGTATTAAAGAGTTATATACTGAGAGGTAATATTTCAGAGGTATACTATACCCTACTGCGTTTCAAAATATTAAAACATAAATACATGCAATCTAGATTTTACACGATTTACTGTGTGTTTATAATATCAGGAATGTTCCTGAATATATAGCCTTAATATGTGACAGCTATATTGTCACCACAAAGCAATTTCGGGTAAGATTTGTTTGCGCAATTGTAGATGTTCTTGTACAGTACTTTTTTCATACTTCATGTAACTTTTTCGCTGAATCAGTTAAATAAAAAAAGCATGTCGTTTCATGAATAAAAAATGGCTGAAATTATACAAAGAGACTTACTAGGTATATTTTGAAAACAGTGTACACATTCTTATGAACTTTGTTTAAATTGAAGTCAATTGTTATGATGTAGTTTTGTTTTCATTAAATGTGTATGCCTTAATTAGAATTGTGGTAGTATTGGTAGTGAGTTATTAAGTTATTTTGTCGTGGCTTGAGTGGATTTTAGCCCTTTTCTAGAACGACAAAGAAAGAATGTAAAGTATGTGTACATTATTTTTGAAAATGAAAAGACACAGGTACTTATCTAGTCTGCGATTTCAAATTGAAAAACCAACATACCATGTTTGAAGTAGTTTTACAATACTAATAAGTGTTACTGAACGTTAGTTAGGTTATGACTCAGTACTTAGGAATTTTGTTTTCTTTCGAATTCGGATATTCGAATATTAATTTCATATAATAAGTTATTAAGTAAACTCCACATTTTTAGGTAGTTACAAAATACTAGAACAAAACTCTGTTTTAATTATCATTTATTTGCAAATAAAAACAGGCCGATTTATGTAAGCATTACATACAATTATATTACCAAGGACTGCGCAAAAGGCTTCGAAAACGTAATAATATTGATATGTTGCTATAAATAGATGCACTGTGCGGGCAACCATATGTTTGTGAAATCTCATACCTATGATAAATTTTGAATGGTTGATATGGATAACGGAACGTGATAATTTCCACCTTAATAGCTTAATATGTCAACGCAATCGCATTGAGTCCGCGGTCGATAACCAAAAAACGAGCATATTTTCATTATACCAATGGTTTTTTCGGTGTTTAAAAAGTGACACTTTCATTGCGTTAAATGGCTTCATATCAACGTGTTAGCACGGGTATGATGCGGATGGATCACTATTTATACTTTTTAATGTTTTAATTCTGTGATAAACCCATTGCGAATAATCAATGGTTTTCTAATAGGTACTTACTATGCACTATGTGTAGCTGATTATGTTGTTATTTTTAATGACGGTATACAATACAATTGGTTAAATGTATGCAATTGTATTAAACTCGCTTTAGGGGCTCGTAAAATGATTCGTTACACAATCTACTCGTGAGATACAATCAATCAGAACACCACCATTATGTTATCTACCCCGAATACTCCAAATTTGAAAACCATATTGTTCATCATAACATATTGTCATTTTTTAACAATGGAGCATAAGCTTATTTATAAGGTTATCGTGTCACGTGATGGGTCCCCCTCCTCTCTTACAATTATATTATTTACGTTCAGCAGCCTGTATGTCATCAATATACACCTTGTCTTTGTTAGCCGTTTGGATTTCTTTTTGTGCGTCGTGCGTCAAAAGTCAGCTCCGTCTAAACGCCCGATTTTCATGAAACTTTACAGATTAGATCACTCGACTAACATTTTTCAAAATTGTTCAAAGCGTTCGGGTAGCAGCATATGTTGGTCACAATAGGTCCACTTATGACGAAAACATGAAAACGAATCTGAAACCGCTAGACCTATAGTTAAAATTTAAAATGTTTTATAGCAAAGTAGTCAAATTCGAGAACATTGAAATCATGCACGTAAGGTTATAATTGTCCAGAATTATCATTCAAATTATTAAAACATATAAGATTTTCGACAAACTCGTTGGCAATATTAACAACAATGGGTGTGTACAAACGATAATTATGATCTAACGCTCTATAAGATAAAATACACATCTAATAGTAATGATTGTATAGTGAAATGTATTTATCGACAACGCTCAACATTAAACATATTACTTTCCGTATAAAATTAAAATGCTAACAGTTTTGTATTTAGCTAAACAAATACATATACATAAATTATTAATAATACAAAATTACTCTATAGACAACAAAGCAATGAGCCAAACAAGAGTAAGCATTTTCAGACACTTCATAAATAACTAATGAGCGATATGACTAACATGGAATCGCAGGAAATGTACTTTATAGCAAGTATTCAAATTTTCTTGTTTCATATGTCTTTTAAAAAGAGATTTCTTTGCTTCGTTTTTTGACATACATAGTATATTACCCTTTGCATGCATCTTATTCATCGAGCGCTATACGATTTTACCCTATCAATTCGATTTTATCTAATTGCTTTATTCAACAAGTATTGCAAAAGATCTTTGTCATTTAATAGACAATATTGATCAGCATATGTGTTTAATAAATTACAAATCGAAAAGACGCATAGTTCATTTCTAAGGACCGTCTTTAAATCGTGCGTATAGTAATTTAAGATTTTAAACATAATAAATTTGGAAACTCTGTGTAAAAAAGTCAATGGGAACGTTTCTGAACATAAATTGGTAATCATACATTGATAAGCGATGCTGTTATAACAAATAGTAATGTTTATTGAATCTGATCTGTTGTTTTCTCTTTTAATTGTTCAATGCAACTACATATTGTCAGACAAATCTCAAAGTTCACATGTTTATTGTCAGCAATATCGCTTTTCTGCTTTCGCGAAAATTCCCTGTATGGGATATTAATCCCTCGCCGGAAATCAGTTTCTCTTGGTAACTTATATATATTTTTATACAGCAGTCACCATTTAAATATCATCAAGACATATCTAAATTGTACAAATACTGAGCATGGTAAACAGACTTACCACGGTTATGTTCTAGAGTTTTGAAAAGTTTTGCAATTTGTGCAAACAAACACAGCTGATCCATATAAAATCTTTTCAAAATCACACAACGAATCAACCGTTTATATAAAAACTTACTAACATAGGTACATACGTTTTAAATGGAGTGATTATTGAGTTGTTGTTTTCTTTAAGTCAGTCTAAATGTGTGATATTAAGTCGATTTGCTTTTGGTACTGATTAATAGCGAATTATGTTTTCAAATGTACAATAGCGAATAAATAGGTCTTTCTTCAAATATTCAAACCATGCAAAAGGTAAACAAAATAATAATATTTGAATATCAGACAAGTGTTATCGTGTTAAGTATTATTATTTATTAATATAATTGTGTACAATTATTCAAATCATATCATTAAACACCTGTATGGCATATCGTTTTAAGAATCGATTTTGAGAACGAACAATTTTATTGTATCATTATGCTCTTTTAAAGTCGTGATGACACATTATTAGCTGCAATACGTTTGCAACACAATCCACTTTAGCATAAACAGGCTATAGGTAGCCTGCATTAAAGAAACGGAATTACGTGTATATGATACATGGATCTTGCCTGCCGGAGTAATGGAGATTGTGACCTTCCGTTACAGCCTCCATAGCAAATATAGTTTTGACAGTATTGCGGTGCGTAATGTTACGCTAAAATGTAACTGTGTGGGTAGAAGTGACAAGTAATGCGTTAAGGGTCATAAAGTTCAAATAATTGTTAACTTCCAAATATGTATCTGACAGTTCAGCATCGAAAAAGTCAATAAAACTAGTATTATAACTAACTAAATTAAGTTAACTACATTGAACAATTAATTCTCCAATACAGCAATGAACACACAAATAATCAAAACGTTTATTGTATTTACAGATAAAACATGTCGAAACAGTTTAACAGTAGCACAATGAATCTTGACATTGTCAATCTAAATGTACCTACTCAGGAGGATTTCAAGCGGAAGAAATGGAGAAAGTATTTTCGGAATGTTGTACAGGTAAATTGCAATATACTGATCGAAACGCTTAAATGTACGTCATTGTAATTATCAGTTACATATGCAAAAAAGCCTCGATAGCCTTGTGGTAGAGCGTCCGCTTCTAGTGGGGGAGGTCTTGGGTTCGATCCCCGGCCGCGACATACCAAAGTCGTGTAAAAATGGTACTAGAGGCTCCCATGCTTGACGCTCAGCATTAAATGGGTAGCACTAGGAAGATAAATCAAAGCAGCCAGGTAAGTATTTGTTAGTGGATACCTTGTTTGTCGCACAATAGCTGTATATCTAATGTTACTTGTTGATTATATGCGACGTTAAATAAAGCTTCTTTATCTTTAATTTTAACTTATGTGTATAAACCATAAATGAACATAAAGTAAAATCCCTTTGCGCATACGAGTTTTTTTTTATTCAACGTTTAGATACATTGTTAAAAAATAAAATGCACTGTTCAGAGGGTTTGTTACAGCATACGAACGCGGATCTCTACATCTTGCCTGAGGGTTTATCCGATCCGGTTGCAGATTATAGGATACAACATGGTTTGACGGAAAATGGTCCCGCTCTACTCTACAATGTCAACAAAATACAAGTTATTCCCAATAACAATTATCAATGCAACTTTGTTGAGATTCTAGGGGATTTTTCAATATTTACTGGCTTGTCTGTTGTTTCTACACTTAATTCCGGTCGCATATCCCGGAGATTTGATTTGGCGTCATGGGGGCCGACATTATTTGCGGATGCGTTTGATCTTTTCGCTTACAAAGCAGCTCGCGAATTACACCGTTGCATAGCAATAACCGAGAATCCCGTGATTTCTGTTGGACCGATGCCTGTTAACAACAGCAAAATAAACAAGGCAGTCGAAAACGCATGTCAAGAACGCTGTCAGCAATACTTCGACCGTATTGAACAGGACCTGTGCGACACTAGTTTTCGTTCAACCGAGAGGGTGATGAAACCGTTTCGAGATTTAAACAAGTTTAATGTCATTGGTTGCAATAATGACACAAATTCGAGCATTGGAGTTATTGCGTCCCGAAGTCTAAAAATTGAACCACCCTCTCCTCTGAGATTGGATTTTATGGAAGGTCTGAATTTGAGAGGATGCCCAATACACGACTTCCGACCAACTACGACATCGGTGATGATGAATTCTCACCCTCCACCCATGCCGGGTGCATAAAAGGCATGCAAAGATGCGAGGTGATACCTCTTTCAGACAACATTATTTTCGAAGGAATTTTTTATATACACTCTATCAGGTCTGATTGAGTTTTAGAACAATGTAAACATTAACAAAATTAATTCAGAATATGAACACACTTAAATCAAAGTACTGACAGTACTCGTGTGACGATGATTTTGAAGAGGATGGATATAAATGAATCAATTTAAATGTATCTACATCATCACAAGTGTGTATGTGGGTATGAGAATTTGGGTACGACAAACAATTTGGGTACGAAAAAAAATTGGGTACGAAAAAAATTTGGACACGAACCAAATTTGGGTACGAAAAAAAATGTGTACGAAAAAAATTCTGGTACGAAAAAAATGTGGGTACGAAAAAAATGTGGGTACGAAAAAATGTGGGTACGAAAAAATGTGGGTACGAAACCTTATTTGGGTACGAAAAAAATTTGGGTTCGAAAACAAATTGGGTACGAACAATTTTGGGTACGAAAAAAAATGGAGGTACGGGGAAGTAGTACCCGTGGGGAACTTTACCCAGTCAGCGAAACTGGGAGGCGGGTTACATTATCGATCAAATCTAAAAATAACTATATTTGGTGATTTTTCTAGCGTTTTAAGTGCCACCTGGCAGTTTCGTGTCTGGTTGACGTCCCGAACCTCTCGATAAATTTGAAAGAGGACGGGAACCAAGCTGCCTTTACATGAATCAATGATGATCAGCGAGGTATGTCGAGAAAATTTAGCTAACTCTATCGGACTGGCTCGGTCTTTTACATAGGTCGCCTTTGTAAAGAATGTGTTGATAACTAAGACGAGCTGCCTAGCTGAAGCAGCATCGTCAAAAACAAAGTGTTTTGCAATTAATTCCACTTTATGATATTGTGTGTGCGTGTGTGTTTCGTAGTTTTTGAGGTCATTCCCCGATTTAGGCTGCATTATGTGTGGACTCGAAGTTTTTCTCCGCACTTCTATATAATTAATATACAAGACCCACAAAAATAGAGGCAGATAAAGAATAACAACTGCAATTTCAGGATATTTAGTTATTACTGAAATATTGTCAATTGTTCGAGTGGTCTTATGTTGTGGACTGGGATTGAACCCGGGCCGCTTAAGTAAGAAGCGCGTGAACCAACCACTGCGCTTACCGGACAGCCAAACTTGAAATTGTGCGATTTCGCGTACTTCGTTTGTGTTACCGATGATTTGATAGAATCATATATTGTCACTTTAAACTATAAAATGTTATAGTTACAATATATGTTGTTGAAGCACACATACGATAGTATTTATATTATATGTTTGTATCTTTTTGCTTTTTTTTGTTTACAATCTTTAACTGTTAGTTTTCTGTTACGGATAGTACGAGTGAAATCAAAATTACAATTTATAGGTGTAGCTGTCGATTTTGGGCGGAGTTCGGTTAGAAATAGTAAGTACAGTTTAAAAGAAGTATTCGTATAAAACATAATATTATGTATAACGTTGTCCTAGCAATAATACTTAAAGGTCTCATTCTGATGTCAAATAATACACGGCCGGAAGATTAGATGCGTGGTTGTAAATTTACGATTAGCACGAGGGATTTGACTCCAGACATCGAAAGTACCAGCCTTGAGTTATGCTACAAAGTATGGCCTATAAGTCTTGTCGCGCAATGAACAAGAACGCCTTGATAAACATATCACCGTGTCTGGTAATAAATGCCAAAAACCTCCCAACGTGAGAAAACAATTACCATGGTTCGATAATACATGCAAATATTACAAAAACGAATTCTAGTGTTGTAAACGGCGTTTAATAAATAACAATACAAATGAAAATAGGGCTCTATTTTTGAAAGCCAGAAACGACTATTCGAATATTAAAAATAAAGCAAAGCGAGATTATTTTGCAAAAGAAAAACAAACATTATCTAGGCTAAGTAAAACAGATACCCGTAAATTCTGGAAATACATTAACAAATTTAAAAATAACACAACAGCAAAACCTAACAATATTAATGTTACGATTTCATTCGCCATTTCAAAAATTTATGTAATACACAAAATCTTAGCAATTTTGATGCAAATGATCTCTCACTTGGCGACGCCAATATAAGGATCGATGAACTTGATCGCGATTTTTCAGTGGACGAGATAAGTAAAGTCATTTCTAGTCTCAAACGTAATAAAACTAGTGATTTATCACATATTGTTGCCGATTTTTTTAGCGATTCAAATACGTGTATTGCTCCTTATCTTACACACATTTTTAATTTTATATTTGGAAGAGGTTTATATCCAGAATCGTGGTGCAAGGGGGCAATTGTACCGATTTTTAAAAAAGGAGATATTACTAACCCAGCAAATTATAGGGGCATCACTCTCATAAATATAGTTGCAAAAATTTTCTCTCTTGCTCTTAGAAACAGGATTGATAAATGGTGCGAAAATAATCAGACATTTAACACAGCTCAGTATGGATTTAGAACAAATCGCAGCACGGCTGACTGTATTTATGTACTTCATTCACTCATACAAATTACACTTTTAAAAAAACATAAGTTATACTGTGCATTTGTTGACTATGAAAAGGCTTTCGATACAGTAATCCATGATGCATTATGGGTAAAATTAATACAATCAGGAATAAGTTCTAAGATGATTAATATGATGAAATCTATTTATAGTTATGTAAAAGCGTGTATTAAAAACTCTTCTGATGTGTCGTATTCAAATTTTTTTTGAAATCTCACTCGGTGTTAAACAAGGAGAGCCATTATCTCCTCTTTTAGATTTTACTATGAGCGATTATTTACTTCCTATGTTTTCCCAAAGACTAAAAGACCAATACATTCAGTCGTGGCACGAAACATTATCAGTACAACCTAAAATGGAATACTATTGTAAATTTAAAGAAGATTTCGAGTTTGAACATTATCTAGTAAATATAAAAAATGAAAAACATCGTAAGGAACTAACCCGTTTCAGGCTTTCATCACATTTCCTTGAGATTGAAACTGGTAGATATAACAATATAGAACGGTCAAACAGAATATGTAAACTTTGTACGCAAAATGTTGTTGAATCGGAATACCACTTTTTATTATGTTGTACAGCCTATTCAGATCTGAGAAAAGATTATAACATTTCATCGAACTGGCCAAATGTTACGAAATTCAAATACATTATGTCTGAAAAGAAAGAAAGTAAAGTACGTAATACAGCAAAATTCATATACAATGCTATGAAACTAAGAAAAAACAAATTAGAATCTTAATGTTTTTTTTTATCTAATTAAGAAATAATATCATATGTTGTGTAATTTATCTTTTTATTGCATACGTACTCGCCTGGCGTATATATCTACGTACTGTATTGCTCATATTAAAATGATTATCCGTTCTACCTTCAATATAATATATTATGTTGACGCTACTCGAAAGGTTCATTTGTTGAGTACTGTGTTCATTGTATATGTTCCATTTTATTTATTTTTATTCAATTAACTTGTTTATTTTATGTTTTTCTTCTCTTTTTTTTCCCGTTTAGTTTTGCTTCAACTGTCCTTTGTTAACTTAGCTCCTAATTTTCGTTTTCGCACTAGGCGCTAACTACAGAGGAAACATAACTCATTTGATAATATTGTATGCTTTGACTTCTAGGATGTTCTTTGTAAATTGATAACGTTCAATTCTATTTTTTTTTCTTTATTTAATTAATTTATTTTGTTATTATCATTTTTTCTCTTCTCTATTTTTTTCCAGTCAAGTTATGCTTCTAATGTCCTTTGTTAGCTCCTAATTTTCGTTTTCGCATTAGGCGCTAATTCCAGAGGAAACATAACCCATTAGTGAATATGATATGCATTGACTTCTATGAAGTACCTATTCTTTCGATTGTGTATGCTGCTTCCTATTACAATTACTCTATTTTTCCCTTTTATCTGGCAAATATGCTTTACAACTGATTTCACTTGCGCTGTTTTAACCCAATGCTATGATTGTTATTAATGTATTGTATTGTATTGTACGCTTAAATGTTGTATTCCTGTATGTCTTGGCCATAATTTAACTCAAAAAGATTGTAAATGGCCAAAGGCAAATAGACCGATTCGCCAATAAATGATGATGAAATGATGATGATAAAAATGTAAACTGCAGACCGATGGTGATGTTGAACTGTAATGATGCGTAACTAAAACTTAATAGTACGACGGCCGACCAGAAAAGTTCAATACATTGAGAATATACACTTTCATTGCTGAGGGGAAGTTTATTCATTGGTGACGTCCATATACCATTTTTAACCTATTTAATTAAGCACGCATACCAATACGCTACTTGATGTATTTAGATTGGCATATACAGCGCACGGTTTGAATGTCAAAAATGATATATTGATGTAGAAATTATTGTTATATGTGTTTATAAATACTTCATCTGATTGTATAACCATATGGGTTGTTTTATAAGGTAGACATAGTGTTAACAATTTCTTCATTTGTCAATTTTAGTTCCTGTTTATTGTTTAGTAAATGCTACTAATGTTCCTCTACACAAATAACCATATAAAAAAAGTTTTACTGAAGTTGGTGTTTTGACTATGTGCTTTCATGAGTTTCACTTCTATTCACTCTACATGCATGTGTATCTTATACAAATGCTTTGTATTCAATTTTAAACTAATGTCAAAAATTCGACAAGAATAATTTATATTTGCGTATGGTATGAAGTGTGTTCTTATGTTATTATAAATATACCTATTTATTGTATGTGTTTAATAAAATTAGATATTTTATAAGAAAAGCTTGCTTTGAGTCAATCTTTTGTGTATTGCGAATGATGTCTAGACTGTATCCGATAAACAAAGTACAAGTTATATAGAATATAATTATTCATACTGGATTATGTATCTGTGCTTCATAATGTAAGAACTTGGTGTACACGGTCATCCATAACATATTTGTGATATAATAAACCTTAAATTACAAATCATGATATCTTGAACAATTGTGATTTACAAAAATGTATCGGACGATTAAATACAATAGAAGAGTAAGCATGTTTAGTATTTTATATAGCATGGTTCAACGATCGTTCATTAAACACAATCGATATATTAGACAATATTACTTATGATAGAATCACAAAGAAAATGAAATATTTGATAACTGAATACTGCAGTATACTCATAAACGTTCTTATTTACAATGAACATAGTTTGCCCAACCATGATATAGTAAACAATAATGATTTTTTCAATGATTTATTCAATTCATCATGTTATGTTTACAAAAACAGTTCGAATTGGCTATACAAGTAACCAAAATGTTGCATGAGATAATGATAATATAATTATTTATAAGTATCGATTGAGGTTTACTGCTCCATTAATTTTACTTCACGACGAAACTGTTTAACATCACACATTTAACATATACAGTTACAATTGTGTTCTTAGTGTAATCTATCCAGGCGTTTAAAGCATGCTTACACGTTTGTATTAATAATTTATCATAATAGCCTTAATAATTCATTTTGATTTGTACGCAATATCATCAATTTTACCAATCAGAATAATGAAAATAATACTAAAAATACAATAAAAAACATATCCGTTCAAAACTTCGACCGTTGTTGTCATTATACGGGGTCAAACGTACAATTTATTCATAGGGAGAGGTTCCGTGTCGCCAAAACGAAGAGATCTTGGATTGATCTTATGTGTACGTATACTTGAAGTTATAAGTGCTTTCATGATGGCGGCTACCGAAGTCCCGACTTTACAACAGTTCGATATGGAATAATAAGCCACAGCCGAATTTCGGGATATATAACATATTTCTATCGATTGCACTCAACTATTGTAATGTTTATATACGTGAACAACTCAGAGCAGTCAAACCGCGATCGTGTATACCAAGAAGTACAGTTTGTATGATTGAAGGTAGAATTATAATAAAATCTTAATTCAATATTAGCACTTAATCCTTTTCAAACGAAGGGAAAAACGATTGCACATTCGATCTTTTATTGTATGTGCATGCTCTGAGACAATAGACTGATCATACAACTAATATAGTGTTTGGCAAACAGTTGAGCCTTTTGTCATGACAGTATACACAATAGTAGTTCTCACCAATATCACGAAATGCCTTATTAATTAGATTGTCTCTATACAAATATAAGTTGCATATCAATAAAAGCTGGTTAATCATTTTAACGCACGCTTTATGACTGTGAGTACGAATTTCTATTTATAAATAATTATTTAAAAGGCGCATCGTTTTAAATCAAAATATAGTTTTTTCAATAAAACAGTTGACAACGTTTTCGTCTCTCAAGAAATAAAAACATGCATATCAAATATGATAATGAGAGAAATGTAAGTTTTTAAGTCAGTTATTCTTTTACTACTTCATTGACAAAGATATACCAATGTCGCTTAAAATATAACTACTTAATCTAAAAACGTAAAAATACGTGGTCGAATTTAACTTTATTATGTAAGATGTGAAGATCAGTGTCAACTTTGTTATTTTAACAAACCTAATAAACCTATCGTTTGGCGAAAATATACATGCAGAAATGTAACTTAGTCTCATTTGAATCGATTAAACGTGTACGATGCTGCCCTGTAATCTTGCGCAGTTAAAGGTCAATTGGTTTAAAAACATGTTCTTTTATAAATTTACAACATAATATCTAAATTTATTATGGAAATAATAAATTCATGTGCTTATTAACACAAAAATATCTAATTAATTCAGTGAAGAACTGTCCGATTTGATTTCAAAACAAACATGACTCATCTCATTTTCAAACTATCACAGTGTCCGGTAATCTTGCGCACTTTCTGTAATGACCTCGTTTAGGCAAAATTATAGACATATGGTGTCCAATTATTGACAAAGAAACATTCCAGAAAAATATTTTTAAAATCAGTTTGTAAAACCATTGAAATTAAATGTGGATTTCTAGTGCAGTTTTTGTTCACTACAAACCAACAAATAATATAGTCACTAATAATAGTGTACAATAAATAAAAAAAGTACCGGTATGCGTGAAAAAAAAATGTTTATGCATAACCGATTTGATTTTACCACGATCATGCTTCCATAGTTTACAGAAAATATCAAAACTAGGCCATTGCGCATGCGGAGATCATACCAAATTGGTTTGACAGAATGGCGGGAAATAATGACTACGGGAAATAATTGACTTTGTCTGTCTGATGCGATATATTTTCATGGCCAAAAATACCATAACTGATCGGATATTGTGCAATGGAATGCTAAATTACACGTTGGATTTATGAATTCTTAATTTAAAGTATGAAAACGCTAAAGACTGCAGGGAATTTGTGATTCATTTCGAATTTTTCGTAAGTGGGCCAGTGTTTACGATGTATAGGGATGACGCAACCAGTGTTTAAATGTAATGATCGAATTTTATTTTGCATGGAAAACGTACTTTTTAAATCCGTTTATTATTTAAAATGTGAAATTCCATCTTTCATAACTAAAGAAAACAATTTGTCGTCTGCGAGATTCGCAAATGCGAAGTGCGCAAGATTACCGGACGCGCAAGATTACCGGACTTAACTGTACTGCAAGTAAACTGACTAGTGAAACACATGAAGAAAAAAACAGCCACAATACATATACAATTATTTGCAACAATTCATTTATGGTTAAAAAGATTCCAGATGTCAAACTAATATGGGAGAGCCATATTAACACTGACGTATTATATGACAAAGATATAGAGGATATTTGTTCATGTCAGTGTAAGATCGTTTGTTATTTCACGAGTGATCATAGAAATTATTTTTTTCTATGATCATGAGTGAAATAACAAACGATCTTACACTGACATGAACAAATTTTCTGTTTCTTTTATGCTCCTTTTTCAAGAAAATAATTAACAGCTGTTTCCCTTTCGCTGAAAAGTTACACTTTCTCGGAGTTTCTCCCGTGGCGTACCTCAATACATTTCAAAACACAAAATGACGTTATTTGTATGACGAAATTACGTCATTAAACCAGCGGAATTTCCAGTTAAAACTCTTTTACAATGTAAATAAACGGTGAATTTATGCATAAAATAAAAAGAAAATGTGTTGGATTCGGTGGAATGTCGATTGTAATTCACTCGTGATCATAGACTATATATATATAATTATTTATGATAATCTAAAAATAGAAAAGGAATTTGGAAAATTTGTTCTTTTCATCGGTGAAAATAACAACAATTTGTTATTTTCACTGCTGTTATTTCACTGCAGAAATGTCATATTTTATCATTAGGTATAAAAGAAGAAGTTAAGTATAGTGTTCTTACCTGATATTCGGATTATAAAGAGTTGCACAATATATTATTTTTAATCGCTGCTCGTGGTAGCGTATTCTTGTTAATGTAATAGTTTTAGGGAATATTGAATTCCAGGTGATACGGAATAAAATCATAAAAGTAAAAGTAATCCGATTCTCCAAATTTAGCAATATTCAGCCTCTAGAGGACTTTTCAATATTCACTGGATTGTCTGTTTTGTCGACAGCTTTTTCCGGTAGTGTGCCTCGCAGTTTTGATTTTGCGTGATAGAAGCCCATCTAATTAGCAGGCGCCACTTGTCTTGCAAATATTAATGCAGTTTGTGCAGAACCCTTATGCCTTAACGCAAAGTCGTAATAAAGAAGACATTTAAATATGCATGTCTAGAACAACATAAGCGATACCTGGAGATATAACATGGGAAATGTGTGACGATGCATGTCATTCTAGTAAGATGAGGATGATACCATGTCGAGATTCAAACATGTTAAATGTCCTTTGTGTAAGCGTTAGGTCTTATAGTCTGAAAGTTACATCTCCCACCAATTAGACGATGGGTTATACGGTTTGTCTGAATTTAAGAGGATGCCCACTATAAGACTTTCAATCAACTACGACAGCGACAACGATATTGTCATCATTAAAAACAATATCTTTGTAAACACGTTTTAATAAGATGTTAAACTAGATGTACATTTTCTCAATTTTAAACGAACCTTCTCTTTATTCAATTTTGTTAATCAGTGTTATTCTAATAAACAATATTGTGGCGTTTAAGGTATGAACACGGTGAAATACATGACTTTGGAATATATCTTACAAGGAACACTTGAACATGCGCTTATGTTAGCTTGTGTTTTTATAATAAATGTTGACGTGTTATTTTGTTATACTCGCCGTACGTACACAATACAATTATATTGTTACTATTGCTATAGTTGAACATGTTCTTTATGTGTATGTGTGTGTATTGTTACAGGTTTATTATGTTGTTGTTGATGTATTTGATTTTTTATTTTATTTATGTGTGGAGGTGGCCTGGGGTAATTAAGCCTAAGATTTATTTCTTTGTCAATAGGAATATTCAATCGGAATTCAATTTAATTCAACTTAAATGTTGCATTATCATTGTCTCATGAACCTACATGTTACTTAACCCGTCTCAGCATTATACATGTTCATTTCAAATATATATTACAGTTTTTTGTGTAAAATGGTTCATGTAAGCATACAATCCCTTTCATGAATTATTGGAACGCTTAGAAAGAATGTCCACCTTTTAGTTTCATTAGAACTTACTTCGTTCATTTTTTAAGATATTAAAGCAGAATGTGTAGATGATGGTCATCAGCCTTTTTGTACACGACTGATCGCATAATTGGTAACTGATGGCGTAAAATGGCACGGGTTATTAGCACTGGATCCCATTAATGCTGACGATTTTACAGTTACAGGTTAATAAAAATAGCAATTGTGTAATCAAACCAGATGTGTTTGTGAAACACTATGTCCCCCCATATATTTGACCTTTGACTTAGACCTTTGACCTTGAAGGATAACAATGGCCTTGACCTTTTACCACTCAAAATGTGCAGCTCCATGAGATACACATGCATGCCAAATATCAAGTTGCGATTTTCAATTTTGCAAAATTTGACCTTTCACCTTGACCTTTCACCTTGAATGATGACCTTGACCTTTCACATCTCAAAATGTGCAGCTCCATGAGATACACATGCATGCAACATATTAAGTTGTTATCTCCAATATTGCAAAAGTTATGGCGAATCTTAAAGTTTGACACAAACCAACAAACCAACAAACAAACAAGCCAACAAACAAACAAACCAACAGACAGGGCAAAAACAATATGTCCCCCAGTATAGACTGGGGGACATAAAAATATCGCTCATGTTTTCATGGGACGTTTCGTGCCGCTAACTGGTGAAGTGCATACATAAACCATATACTAAAGTATAACAGCCTAAAAATTAAATCCAAATAAAAACGAGCTCCGACAACAACTATGGCTATAACCTATTCTCTTTATTCTAATCCAACTGTAAGATTGACTTTGCATAATTATATTCAAACTGTAGATGTTTGTTTTATGTTTTTGATGACGTATATGAATTTTACTTATTGCATATCTTTGGCCGATAACTATAATATTGACACTCACAGTTTCGACATTAATTAATAATGTGGTATTTGTGTAACAGTTATCCATTTTAAACGTTACGCAACGAGTTCCCAAAGTGGAATTTAATATTTCATACTGTTGTATGATTTGAAATGATTACTTCATATCACAAAAGTAATACATAATACTGCGTAAAAATGCATCCTGTTTTGTATCACATTTGTGTTACTAACATTATTAACATTAACATATTATCATAATTGTTTAATCTCCTCTTAATAAATGTATTTAATATTTAAGATTTTAATATTTAAGATTGAAATGTCAATGAATACAGAAATAATGCAACTCGACAAGCATTATCATGAGATAAATTGGTTGATAGCTTACGCCTGTGTTTTATTTAAGATGAGTTGTGCAAGTTTCTGCTTTTTATTATCCATTATAAATATTTGTATTAATTTGTATAATTAATAATATTTTTACTGTATTTTCTAAATATCATACTTTCTTTTCTTAAATATTGTTTCATGATTTTTAGTTACCGTATTATGGCTGTACTACTGATATTTAAAGAACTTCGATTGTTGTATTGTCGTTTTTTTGGATCGTATGTGATGAAAAACAGTGACAGATATCTTATACAAAAGACAATAGATTTAATGACATTCGTTTAGTTGTATACATTATATTAGATGTATATCAAGTTCATCTCATTCAACCAGCATGTCAAAGAATTAATGAGGGTTTATTTTTATTTGTGTTCCTTTAATACATGGTTTTCGAAGACGCAAATTCTGTATTATTTACAACTGACACAGGTAATACGGTGAATCCAGCATCTTCGTTGGAAAACGACTTCGAAGAGCGAAACCGCCTTAGACCTAGTAGTTCTTGTAGTTCTAGCCACGGTTTAAGCATGAAACGATGTGTCATAGTTGCGTTAGACTTTTGGCATTGATCATAAAATTTGATTTAAGGCCTGTTGCCTTGATTCGTTTGTGCGAAGCGTTAAAGGGACATAATTTAATCTTTTACGAATTATCCACTCTTTTATTCGGACAAACAAAAGGCGATACCGCATTAGTTTCACATATATTCTATACAATCGTCACAGTGTTAAATCAGGGGACTCATGTGCTGCTATTTACAATATATTTCTTCTCGATTTAATCGAAACATTTTGAACTAGACATTACAAAACAAATGTTTTAAGCAGTATGAATGATATATAATATTCAACAGTAAGGCGCCGATCTACTTAATCAACGACTTGTGTACTAACTTCGCCCAATAAAACGTTATGCAACTAATATTTGCTTTCATAGAATAATGTTTATCATCGCTTCTCTTTTTATTGATATTTATAATCCGCTTTTAGTAAGACTATTAAATATTTAATCCTTGCTTCATCCATACGGAATACAATGGGTATTTCTTTAATTGGTATTGCCCAAAGTTGGTATTGCTCACGAAAGTCAATGCCCGACATTAGTAGTTGATACATATGCGCCTATGTGAATTGTGTGTGTGAGAAACTAAGAACGCTCGACATGACAAAATAGCTGCATGAAAACGGGGTAACTGTTGGGCATTCGAATTCGCCCGATGTGTATAAGGAGCAACCGTTGATTGAACAAATTTACAAGAATTAATCACTCCGGATAATCATGGGTTTATAGCGTAAGCATACGCCAATCGTGTTTATGCAAATGTAAGCAATGTTCTTCTGTCCAATATAGCTTTGTGGGTTATCGCAAGAACAAATATTGGTGATAGTTATCTCAATTATTGTGGTAAATGTTTGTTAAGGATATCTACGCCAGGATCATTGCTGATGGTTGAGTCTCGTATTGATGTGACAAATAAAGGCGCAATCGGTTTGCTAATACGAAGAATATAAATGTATTTTGTGTACGGATAGTCATTACTCATTTTTCGAGTGGATAAGGCGATGTATTTAAGCCATACTTCTAACGCCACGATGTGATTTTTTTATGTTAAGGAAAATAGATGCCTTCAGTCTATTATTCTATGTAATGACACATGAAAATACTTTAAATACTGCCAAAATTATACGATACGGAGAATGTTCAACATATGAGGACGTACCAACGATAGTTTCAAATACTGTCGATGGCATGATTCGTCCGCACAAATTGAAGATTTCAATTTTTACTATATCAAGGCGATACCAAGCAGAAACCAGGCAATCATCATGCTTTTAGTGGAGTACCCGACGTCATTTATCGTCATCGGAAAGCGCCCGCCGTCGTCGGTGCGAACTCCTTCTCGGGGTTCCAACCACAGTGAAAATGCGCGGTCAGCATTAGCAAAACATAGGCGGCAGGTAAGTGGCTTCTTTGCAGACTTGTTTACTAATTTTCTGAAGATTGTCGTTAAATGTGTTTAATTAATAAATATAAGAATCGGAATAAAATAGCTCCGTATTAAACAGTAATATAATTATTTATAAAAAAAAGAAAAGAAAATACAGACGCGGAATCGAAGCAAAGACCGTTGCTGTCCTCTAAACCACTTGGTCGTCCGAGTTGTTGCATTACGCCGTTTATTTACCAGTGTATATAGGCAAGCATGTATTGTCCCAGAATATAAAGACACACTCCAAATTATTAAATAGTTCAAGTTAATAAAGCCTTATCATTTCTAACTATGATTACTCATGAACGAAAACGTATTTCAATATAAATTCAAGTCATGCGTGTCATTTCGATACCTTATGTACAGTGTAAATCTATTTATTTTGAGTCAATCACAAACAGTTATTGAAATTGTCATTTCAACAATCCGTGAACAAGTCCCTCTTAATAAGATGTGAAGCTTGTATTAGATATGTAGTAATCGGGAGTTAAACTTCATTATGTGTATGTCGTAAATATGCAGCAAGATAATATGCCCACAAGCGACAAGTTCTATATATGAACAGCAACCGCCGAGACACATAAAATATGTATACGAATAAGCGTTATCTAATTTATATGTAGTATTCATAGGATGGGCAGCATATCTGCATTCCATACAATATTAGTGTAATTTTTGTATGTTTTGTTAATGGAATTTTTGGTATATTAATGCTGAATAGCATTAACTACAGCCCGATGTTAAAATTCCTGTTGTACTTTAAATAAACCTAAGTATTTATCAATAAGTATAAGGTAAATATTGTATTGCTTATATAGATAGTTAATGCTATTGATGTAATATGTCAGACTTCCATGAATTAAAAAATATAATTAAGATTTAATCCTTGCGAGAAATCGTCAAGTACAGCATTTTGCATGTTCATTCAACCATCAATGATACGGACAAGTTTATTTCAATACCTATACATACGAATTTTATTTCAATTTGTGTAAACATATTGGTCTATTATTTTTTCAATTAATCACTTATTAAACCATAAAAGTCCCTGCATAAAATCGAACGTCGAGCACCGGTATTATTTCAATGGCTTTTCACGACTTAATGCTTTTCTCAATAGAACATTAAACTGATATTAAGCAGCGCATAAATGCCGGGCTTAAATTGTGAAAGAAGATATCTTACGCCTTAAAAATTGTATGGACTGTGAATTCGTCTTTATCTACCGGCTTTTGTGGACAATCAAAATAAATGACTGAAATATTGTCGCGTAATCAATCGAGTGTTGTATTGTATACCCACTTGAGCTGAGACCTGATCGATAGTCATGGCAGAGCTATGATAATATCTTCTTTAAACATAACCGTTTACAATTGCAGTGAAAGTGGGATACTCTGTTTAAATGAAACAAAACCTAAGGATGTACTATATTCGTAGGAATACGGAATAACTTATATTTGAAGTGTACACATCTAATACACACCAGTAAACGAATAAACCCATCCCAGAAATGGGTTATCAATATCCAGTAGTGTTCGGAATTGATCGAAAGGTTTGTTTGAATCTGTGTTTATCTTTGTTAGTGTTTATTAGGATACTGTTGAAATTGTCCTGTTTCTATTAGATATATACATAACTCTTCATCATTCCATCACATTATATACAAATTATATACTGTATGTGCCATCAGTGTCATATTCATGGAAATCGTCAAGTTGTAATTATTGTACCCTATATTTATTTTAAGTATCATTACTTTTTTTCTTCAAATTATCCTATTATGCCCAGTTGTTGTTCTTCAGATTCGTATTATATCTCTGTGTGAGTCACTCGGACGTTGGGTGTATAGCTTTCGCTATCGCTTTATCCAATTACTATACATACAGCTAAACTTAAAGGGACCTGTTCCAAGTTATAAAAAAAATACATTTTCAAAAATAAATGCCATACAAATCAATGTATATACGTATAATGAACGCATTATATGCAGACAAGCAAAATGAAACCCTGCCTAAAATAATATGCATTCGTTTATTTAAATCCATTTTACAATCGGAATAAATAATGCGGGTTATTGGTCATTGACAAAAACGTATATTACAGAAAAAGGTTACAATCCTCTCAAACACAAAGGCGTGTGTTGTCTAATGATAGTGCGTTCATTTTTGCTTCTGAAGGTCCCGAGTTGGAATCCCGGGACCGAAAAATTAAGTATCATGTATTTTTAACATCTTCAATATAATTACTTAATACATCTAAATATTATAAATATAAAATTCATGTATTGACAATTTTCAAAAATCATGTCCCTTTAACAGCAAAAATACTATTTTAATCCCAACACACGAAATCATAGATTGTCTGTGTACTAAAATAATGAATATGAGTCATGCTCTTTGAAAAAAATGGTTTTATTCATGTGCGTAAAGTGTCGTCTCAGATTAGCCTGTGCAGTCCGCACAGGTTAATGGCGGGCAATACTTTTTGCCGAAACTGAATTTCGCTAAGAAGAGACTTTCTTTGAATAAAAGATCATAAAAGCGGGAAGTTTCGTCCCTGATTAGCCTGTGCGGGATGCACAGGCTAATCTGGCACGACATTTTTCGCACATGCATTAAACACCTTTTTCATAAAGCAAACCCGTTAATCAAACCATAAGTGCATATCTTTATTCTTATCATTCTTTTAGCAACAGTTTCAATATCAGCATGTGATTCATCATGGAAATTCTTACTTTATTTTTAAACATTCAAAAACTCTGTTTAGTTTAAATTATTGGTCATAACATTTAATACTGAACGTCTCATATCTCGTAGTTTGCTTTATTCTTTAACAAAATTGTGATGCTTTACAACCATTTTCATCAATATTCTTGAGTACTATATTTAAGTTACAATCGTTCGGAGCGATCGTTTCAATGTGTAAATTAATTGCATGTGGTGAAAATTCTAAAGATTCTAAATTACCCATGATGTGTCAATGCTGTCGACAAAAGCGAGCACACACTAAAGTAGCAATTTATCGATAAAACAAACATCGACTACTGATAAAAACCTCAGTTTGAGAAAATAGATAAAAATTACTTATTCCGTCGTTAGAATACTATTGATACTTGTCTTTGTGTGGACTTCTGTATGTTTATTCACAATCGTATATTCTGTAAGTTGGATTATATATCATGTTTGTACCGCATATACCGTCTGTTCTACAGGTAATATTAAGTATATTACAGGAACTATTAGTATTATTATACATATCATTCTTTGAAATTTAAGTGAAAAAATACTTTAAATATTATGCATTTGTCTCAGTGCAAATATTATACAATCATTGTAACATGTACTTATCAATGTTCATACCCGCATTGTTTTGTACAACTTAACATGTACATAAAATAGATTCGCGCATATTAAATGTCATATAAACATTTCAAGTACGTTTTCAATACCATGCGTATTAGTTATTAAGTACATGATATATTTTCAAACAAAGATCGTAACTATATTAAATAATACGATTTGTTTAGTTCTTCCTGGCAATTAAACCGGTGCATTATGTGAATATTATGATGATGAATTCTCCATAGGTTACGCTTTAACTCGTTATTAACCTCATTTATAAGAATATGACATCACAAGTGGCATGCATATGGCAACGTTATTAGAATAATCCGGTTAGGTCTTTTCATAGGCTGTTTAGTTGATTGAGAATGATACTGGTGCCTGGAAATATATTGATTCTTCCAATAAATCAAGCGATTGCTTCTATGGGCGTCTGGTTTGTTTATTGTGCAAATCGATGATTGCGATTCATGAATTTAGTTCGTATGTGAAGATTGGACATTTATCAGGTTATTTACAGGTACAGTTTTCTTACCGAATATTGTTTTAGAAAAAAAAGATAATATATTAGTGTTTTTAATGAGAATATTTTAATCATTTTTAAAAACGTGATACTTTCCTAAACATATATATGCTTCTTCCGTTACAAATACACTTACCAACTGCTTCGGCTTTATAAGCTATAATGGACTAATACCAACGGGCATTAATGCATAAACCCCATGTATAAAATACTTCTTACATTGTACATATATATATATATATATATATATATATATATATATATATATTTATATATTTATTTATTTATTTATATATATTTCACAGATGGGATCCGGTTAAAGGGATTGTTTTCGTAATTTATATGTCATGTCAATTCGTTTTTTCCTTGTGACACCAGTTCAAGAAATATTTGAATACAGCTAAACAGCCTTCAAATAAAATGAAAAAAATAATGCAGTGTCACAGCATATGTCCATGATTTCCTAATGATCTTGGCACGATTTGACAACTTGTCTTGTGCAAAGTGCATAACCATCATGATAATTATATTTTGCTGTCAATTAATTGTACGAGCGTATTATAGCGTGTAACATATTCTGCCAGCCTAATACGATGTACCATATAGATAAATGACTTTGGGCTAGTGTGACACAATGTCTTTTATGCAATTATATGATCCAGAGACAATACGAAACAAATTTGGCACAGAGACTATGCACGTTATAAATGACGAACCATGTCTCCTTCAATGGCCTGAAGAACCTGATTTGGACAAGCTTATCCTCATGTTACCACACATTTAACCCATGTATGCTTAGCGTCTAGAAAAAAGGCCTTGGCAAACAGCGTAGACCCAGATGAGACGCCGCATGATTCGGCGTCTCATCAGGGTCTGCGCTGTTTGCTTAAATGAATTTATGTACGAAATATTCTAAATATAGAAATAAATATACTAGACATCCCTAATTTTGGAAATAAATTGATCCAATTTAGAAGGATGGGAGAGTCCACTAGGCATAAATGGGTTAATATTCATACACAAAAGTATCGTGTGCTGTGCTAGAAGCTAAACTGATCAGGTGCTGAGTTCTACGAAACGATGGGCATCAAATGGTTTTAAAGACCGTGCATGCAATACTAAACAATATGGTCTGTTACCAAGGGGTGATAAATTCTTTAGCGGTTGCTTTAATACACAATACGATCGTCACTAAATATATAATCATGGTCGCATGTCATAACGTTTACCCTGGGCTTTCGTGAATTAACTATAAAATGCAACTACCTGATTTACGCACAGGTTTCCTGTTTACATTCATTATCAATAAAACTGTAAATCGAATCGTTTGTTTGCACAGAAAGCGTATCAGGTTTGAGAAAACCGCCGACTGAAATCAAATATTTGCCTGTCAACCAAACAAGTAGCGCAGTATTTATATAGTATGGTGGGCCGCAAAGGTTTAAAATAAAAACGTATATTCGTTTACACATGATTGTTCAATACATGTAGAAGCTATGCATATCTGTGGGTTGAAGGTAAAAGTATGCTTTAACGAAGTTTCCAATATAAAAATAAAGGTAAACTTGCCAGTGGGAAAACTATAAAGCTAGAAAAAGAAATATAAATTGATCGCATTAATTAGATATACCATTTACTGATAAATATCTTTTACAATGCGTGTATGAAACAAAACATTTAGCAATGAAAGTTATATCATATTTAAAATGCACTATGAAGTAAAATTATTTGTTTTTATTTATTGTGTGGACTGCTGAATGCAATTAATTTCTTATCCGCACACCGTACACTATTGACTGGTGCTTTCCGATCGATTTCAAGTTTGAACTGAAAATATTTGCTGAACATTATCGATAGTGTTTTATTATTATATACGACCAGCGCTGTGAGAAAGCGGCGTTTAATGCATGTTATTAAAGTGTCGCACCGATAAATCAGGGACGACACTTTCCGCTCTTTAGAATTATTCGTTTAAAGTCTTTTTTAAACGAATAACAATTCCAGACAGAAAGTGTCAACACACATTAGCCTGTGTGGACAACACGTGCTGATCTGTGACGACACTTTAATAACGCACATGCATTATGCCGATTTCCCCAGAGTCAGTCTCATATATATATCAGCCCGTTTATATTGTAAGGCCAAATATTTTGCACGTATTTTACATTATATTATGTGTTATTTCGGTGACAACATTATCTTGGTTCCTTGCCTCGGCTAGAACACATATTTGACTATTAGAAATTAAACGGAAAAGTATAATTTAAATAAAGTGAATAATTAAATTATAATATTTTGCGAGTCAACATTGTATTTGAAAATGCGGTTGTGACGGATTAACCGTGCTGAAAACTAAAGTAAATAATTATGTTTACATTTTCTTTTTTTAAATATTTGAGTATCCGCTTTAAAATTAATTGCTTATGGGCGCAAGGATTCGACACAATTACAGCGCTCGAATTGCTTTCGACAAGTTTTGGTCAAACAATGTTTTGGAAGAGACATTGAACTTATGACTAAAGCGAGTAATTATCTATGAAGGCCTATACAAGGAAACTTAAAATTTCGTAAAATATCGAATATATAACAAAGGAAACACTCCTTTGTTACAATCCGTTTACAAGTAAGTGAAAATGGGATATTTTAGCAATTATTTGTTTAAGGCTGCATGAAACAAATCCTTTACAATAATCATAATTTATGAATGCTTTGAGAATGCATTTTCAATTCATTCTTGTTAAATATTTCGCATGTGATAGAAATGTTTATGTTAGTGACAAAATTCATAAGACTTGTGTTTTTGGTCTATTAACTCGGTGGTGCAAATGTTTCATTAAAGCGTTTGATGTTTTTCGGATTGAATTAAACAGCATAAATTTGATGTAAATTAGATTTTAATGGATAGCACGTAAAACACGTAAGATTCAATATCAAATTTATGTTTTTAATGTGATGGTCAATATAAATTTTGCTCTGCTCTTTTAACTGTGCTGAACTAAAATGTTTGCTGTTGAAATAATTGTCAAACCGCATGTGTGTTATGTTAAATTAGCTTTTGTGTCATACATTAGTAAAAATAACTTTAAATGAAGAGCGGTGTTTAGACACCAAGAGACTAATATGAATTATGGAAATATGGATAATTTATTAAAAATAGAAATCACGTGTAATTTAAGACATGATATGTTGGCAAATAGTTACTTTCATGAATGTAATGTTATGAAAAACTATTAATTGAGTGTGAGTCGACCAACTAAAACTAACATTGATAATACGTCGTATGTGATGGGATTGTTAAAGAAAACTGTGCGCTTTCAGACAGGCGTTGTAGACAATATTTTAAACACGGAAATCTATGCACTATTCCCAGTGGAAGAGGTAGCCTATAAATGTGTTTCATCATCATCATTCCAACACCACCAGAATCATGAGCAACTCAATCATCACCATCACCAAGACAAACACCATCGTCATCACATAACTATTGATCATAATGACATTGTGATAGATTTGATTTGCATGCGATTCGAGAATAGTTGTGTTCAGATAATATTTCTGTATTTATGATAAGATATTGGAAATGTAATTGACTACTACCATTACCTCGTTCTGTTTCGAGTGCCCTCTGAACATTTTGTTCGCAAACAGTAATAACGTTGTGTAATTTAACTAATTAATAAGTAGCGATTCGCCTTAACGAATTTTAAATTTGTATATACTGTATACCGTGTACTTGCCTAATGCCGCACACTTTGTTTCGACTTTAGTATGACTAGACTGCACTCGTGATTATTGCACTGCATTGCATATGCACACCTTTACTTATCACTTTCAGATGACGCGCTCCGCCCCACCGGAGCGCACGCACGCGCACACAAAGCACGCTTACAATGCCGGTGAACGACATAGCACCACCGCACGTGCACATAGGATCAAGTCGGCCAAATATTCTAATAACAGCGCCAATGCCATCAGCGTCGAGGACATCTACAAGTCTGCCGAACGGGAGCGCCTCCACTACAGCGTCGCCAGCAGACGACAAAACCTCGCGCATGCGCAGAGTAAGACGCAGTTCTTCCGGCACGAGAACAATACTGCGAGTCCCCGTCCGCACACAAGCGGGAGCCGCCACATGCCGTCGCCGCGGAAACGCGACACGAACACGCCCATGAGCGCCTGGAGCGAGCCGGTCATGTCCCGACCTAGCTCCATAATACCGCACCCTGGTGAGAGGCGAATGTAACCTAATTTTGTCTCCAATTAATTAATTAATTAATTAAAAATATGAGTATGATCAAAACTTTCATTCAACCAAAATTGTATGGTAATGAATTTCATAAAACTGCAATAAAAACGCATTAGATATAACTAAAATACAATAGGTAAATTACGTTCATGAATACATGTTGTACATATCAAATAAAATATTTAAAAACAAATAAAAATATGATTAGTACAAGGAATTTTATATATGCAAAAAGTACAGTTACCCTGCTTTTTAAGAGTCATTCAAGAACATTCTGGCTTAAAGGAAGAAATATTGTGTTTCAGCTCATTTGGAAGTTACATGCTTTCAACAGTTATGCCAGTTATGTATAAAACGCAAGCGTTGATGTGTTATTTGGAATATCATCAAACGACACTATTTTTTACATGCACTAGTTGACAAATTGTTCCCGCAAGGCACTTGCAATTTAGAGTGATGCACCTTTTAAACAATTCTATGAAGAGCTTTGGAGCGTTTGCATATTATTTGCAAGTGCACTGTTATCAGATGGGGTAATCACTTGAAAAACGGAAAGAAAGTCAATATGGCGACGTCCTTGCTGAGACGTATTTTTCGCCTTTTTATACCATTTATTAAGATATTATGTTTGTAAATGCCGCTCCCTATCCAGCAACATTAGCAAAAAAGTAATAAGCGTTTCTTTTGTATTTTATTCGATCTCGACTTCACTCGCTACGAAATTTCTTAACGGAATCATACAATTACAGCTCCCGCTATTACATTCGTAGCGAGTAAAGTCGAGATGTAAAGCGAAGATTAAAGAAAAAAGATTATCCCTTGCTTACATTGATGTTTGGAGAGTGAGCGGAATTTAAAGATTAAACAAACGTAAAAAATGGTAGTACACAACGGGCGAAACTACCCGTTTCGGCACGGACGTCGCCATCTGGATCGTCACGTGATTACTCTTCTGGTTATAATCTAGTAAGTAAATGTCGAATGACTTGGATTCAATTATTCAATGATAACTTGTTTTTTGTTTTGCTGTTATTGCTTGTATTGCATTTCTTGAAAATTTTAACAAAACGATAAGGTTTAAGATAATAAAAAAATATATTGAATTTGTTTTGTAGGAATGTTTTGCTTGTAATGTTACTATATCGTTAATGTTAAGCAAACAACTCTAACAGCTTTGAGTTTTTAATGACCTATAAAAGTGGTATTGGTGCACTTTATAGTTGTGCGCATTGCACGGGCATATCGGGGACGATGCTTTACGCACATGCATAAAGCCCCGTTTTCCCAGAGCGTATGCGTTGTTGTTACTCCAGCATCTATTCGCTTCAGAACTCCGTGACCTGCTAGAGAACGACGACGCCGACGCCGACACCGAGGACACCTTCACGATGTCTCACCACACTCCTCTGACCGTCACCTTCTCGCCGGTGGGGAGGGACTGCTGCGAAATCATAGGTATTCGGTTAAGTGTTTATAGTTTGCTTCAAAATAAATCAGGAATTATGACTAATGGGGTTATTTGAGCTAGTTAAATGCATATTTACTGTGTATTTATATTCATTTTTACATTAGGATTAAATTGCACGTTGTTTTGAAACTTATTGTTTATTTAACAGTTTTAAGGGAGTCATTATCATGAGACTGCACATCGGTCACAGCTATTTCTGCATTCATATCTGCAATTTATTTCCATATTGACGGGGATAGTTGAGATACTGTTGAAAACAGCTAAAACCCCAACAAACAAAAAAAACAACAAAACAAACGAATGCATGTTCTAATTTAGTGTTGTTTGTGCTGTATAACGTTCGTAACGTTTATAGCATGTTTAAAGTTATACATACTTTTGGTATCTTGAACGGCAAATTGTTGTGAACAAACTATTCTATTAACTATAATATTTACTGTTAACAAGGGGCATAATAATGTTGACCTTTTATAAACTATACAATGTGCAGATTCAACTCCCTTGTTTGTCCATATATTTTGAACAGAAAACTTGCAGGTTACCGCTTTAAAACTGTTGAATTTATTTAAATGCCCCTATCACTTCATTGTGTTTTATACAATGCAGACCATTCGCGCATACTTTGAAAGTAAGATTTATATAAAACGCAATGTTTAAACAAATTTATGACAAAATTCCATCTTGATTTTTTTTTACTTTTAAAATTATAGTAAAATATTGGTGAATGTGCAATAATTTTGTTTAATCAAAGGGCCACAACTCTGCTACGAGTGCCGTAAGAATCGAATAAGGGAGGTAAGCCGCCAGAGGTCGGACGTCTTCTTTCCAATGCTCGAGCCCACCGAGGAAAACCTTACGACAGCGGCGATTGTACGCAAATACCTGCCGGGGATGTCCGAAGCCGAGATAGAAACGAAACTTGCAAGAGGCGAGATAGCGAGACCGTCCATGTTTCGAAAGCAGGCCAAACAAATAGAATTCTCAGACGAAGAAAGTGAACCGAAGCCCAAGATCACCAATAAAAAGGTTACCATCGTGGAACATGGCAAAGACAGAACGGACGGGCAAACAAACAATTTTAAAAAGAAAGTGAACGAGTTATTTTTTACGAATATTCGAGATCTTAACTATAAAATAGTCCGAGGCGACGTTGCAAGAAACGTTGGCTTTTCCGAAGCCGCCCGGGCAATTATTAAACCAAAAGATAAACAAGAGGGAAAATCTATATACCCTGCGTTCGTTAGCCCAAGGAAAGTGACCATGGTCCAGAAGACGCATTACAAAACCTACTTCGAACCTCCTCTCATTGCGAAGGATAAACAATCTGTGGAACCAGCCTTTTTTGCGGGTTCGGCTGGTGAGTACAAACTTCCGGACAAGCTTCCAGATGAGCTAGTATTTGTAGACAAAGAAGGGAATGAGGTTAAAGCAAGCAGCTCGAGTGGTTTTACAAACAAACAGGCTGCATCGTCCGAAGGTCCAATCGTAAAGAAACATGGTTCTGGAAACGATTCAAATGACATTTCTGATAAGGTTAGCAACGTCAGCAGCAGTTCTGGACTGACACGTAAAACTGACGACAAGCTCGAAGTGTTGACTGATTTAAAGGAAGAGGAGGAGGAGGAAGAAGAGCAAGAGGAAGAAGAAGAGAATCCACGTTTCCTGAGTACCGGTGAAAGTGTAATGGAAACTGTAGGTGAAATTCAAGAGGCAAGCGAAGATTAATGAAATAGTAAACATGTTTGATTAATATTAGGGGTGTTTTAATTTTCTTAAATCAGCTTGACAACACGCAGCAAATGTCCACAGACAGCGTCGAACAATGTGTTATTGTGGAATGAACTTTGTTAGATTTGCGTGGTTTAATTTGGTATGTATCAAAGTTGTTACAACACACTTCAATAATTCGTTTTTTGTTTTACATTATTTATTTTTATCCATATAAGATAAGTCAAGGTAATATGTGTTACGTTTCATTCTGTGAAAGGTGTATACAATTGAATAAATGTACGCATACACGATTGATATTTTATGTCGTTCATATTTTGTGCCGTCGTGGGGAAATACATATTCGAATTTAAACAAGAATGATCAAAGACTACATCTTTGTTAATAACATTAGAAGAAAACTTGATATACCGAAATAAACAATAACAAACAACAACAAACGAAAGATCAAATGCGCTCCTATACTAATGTATTTTGGAATGTTTGCGAAGGAATATTTAAATGTTCATGTACCCATAAAAGTTCATGACTGATGTTTTAACATGATTTAACAGCATCAAAGTTCTGTCAGTTAATCGCATGTATGTATCTCAAAACAAAAGATTTAGAAAAAAACTGGCACGTGTTCAAGTTGTTCAGTACACACTCTGTTGTTATAACGCAAATAGCAACATCTTTGTTTCGGTACCTGTCACTTTTTGTCATTTATAAATAAGCATGCAACACCAAGCGATTGGTCAACTTTACGCACAAATAGGTATTTAAATCGCTAATAACGTTAACAAAACGTTTTTTAGTTGTACGCTTGCGAACCACTAATGTTACTGCCATTAGATTCAAGTCGGTCTGCTCTTGACTACGCTATGAACGATAACCACCGCGTCTGACTGTGCACACTGATTAGCCTGTTTTTACTTCACCACTGGTAAACTGCAGACATTGAGTGTGTGTATGTAAACAATAGTGTTTAACAGCTTGTTCGACGAAATTTGCCAGTTTGTCATTGAAATCTGTACATATTGGCTGCGTTCAGGGAAAACGGGCTTAATCCATGTCAAAAAAGTGGTGTCCTGTGAACACTGATTAGCCTGTGCAGTGCGCACAAGCTAATCGATGACGACACTTTCTGATTGTATGGTGTTTTTCGTTTAAAGAGAATCTCTGGTATAATGACAATTAATGCATATGCATTAAGCCCTGTTTTCCCGAAATGAAGCTTAAATTATCTTTTTGATAATTATCTTATTTGAAAAAAAAGATAAAAGTGATAATAACTTCAAAGTAACCTCGATGACAAGGCAAATAAACAAAATCACTTTTAATTAGGGATGGCATCGAATACCAATATCGGTATTCGAATGTTCGCAAATTCATTCAATCGAATATTCGAATATTCGCATAAAACGGCTGGATTGATTTTACCTTGTTATGTGTTAATTTCCATTGGTTTGCAAGTTATATCCGTTTGCTAAATACGAGGCTGTTAATTAACGTTGCTATCGCTGTCGACTAATACTATGACCGATACTGTGATCGGGCACAACTAGAATGTAACAAATCGTGTCATAGAATTTTATTTTTTTAATGATTCCACAGATTTGTAGCAGACCGCGCATATGTAAAACTAAGTTTACACACATTACTTGTTGCGGTCTTCTTATCCACAGACCGTGTAAAGTATTCCATACTGCAGAAAGGGCTGGTGGCATTTTCAGATTTGAATTATGATTCTTTGATGATTGTTTAATTTATATCATCTGTTACTTTTGAGTAATTCATATATTTAAATGTCTGTTCAAACTGTGATCACAAAAACTAAATTATTATTCGCAAGTAAATTGAAGCCCTTAATTGGTACCTAATTGACAAACAACAGTTCGGGCCCTTTCTTATAGTAAGTATATTGCATTGCTCGATTTGAGTAATTCACACATTTTAATGCCTGTACATACTGTGATCACAAAACTTTATAATTATTCGCCAGTCAATTGAAACCGTTAATTGGCACCCCATTGGCAAACAACAGTCGGGGCCTTTCTTAGAACGTGTATATTGCATAGCGCAATAAACACTGATACGGGCCGCGTTATCAGTTTGACACGAAGAACGTCACGTCAAACATGTTACTCCCAAGTGATTTCGGTTGCTTTTTAGTAAGCGGTTCGCAGGTCTTTAAATATTGGTGAAATTATGTTTGAAAAAAAAATGCGAATATCATTTTTATTATTCGAATGCTGATCATTCAATCGAATATTCGATTATTCGAATAATTTTGCCATCCCTACTTTTAATTCAAATAACAACCAATGAGTTCTAAAATTTTTCCTTGTGGCATTTTTAGTAAACATCTAAAAGGGACATTTTCACAATTTGTCATTAAATGCTTAATATTGATAAACGTAAACATTCGATCTTAAAAGTTCCATAAAAAATTAAAGAAAAAAGAGTTACTCTCAACTGGGCTCGAACCGCTGACTCTAGGAATACAAATCTATCGTTTAGACCACTCGGCCATCCGTGCTCATAAAATGAGAGATTCATTTTATACTTTATATAAGCAATCCTTGTAGCATGAAAAAATATAACGACAACAACAGAACTCTCAAAATTATTAAATCGTTTAATTTTGTCAATTTACCAAAACGTGAAAAGGTCCCTTTAATGTCTTAAGACTTGCAAAATTAATTAGTTCAATACACTGTCAGATCTTACATCATGAATAACTTACAGGTTTAGTGGTTAGCCTGGGGCCAGTAGATTAAAGCCCAGGAAACTCAATTTCAAAAGTTGGTAACAGTTGGGCGTAAAAGCAGGGCAATTAGCTTTTTCAACGCTTGAAACAAATCAATCTAATTAAACGTAGAATACAAATTGGCGACTGTGGATCAATTAGGCCTAGGAAAGGATTCAATTCCGGCTCACAACAAGACATGATGCATTAAAAGTCTGTCATATCGGCAAAATTGTTGCTCAATAATTTAAAGAAAATAAATAAAGTATTTGATACACATAATACATTATGCACATGATTCTAGGCTTGCTATTCTTTAGCAAGGCAACCAACATTATAAAGATGGTTGCCAGTGCAGCAACCGATTGCGAAAAAAGAGACATATTGTTGTTATTTTGTCTAAGTTATCTCTATAACATAAATATAAGGATAAACAGTGCACCCACATCTTGACCTGTGCTTTAAGACACACTCTTTATAAATTCGAATGGGCTGTGTTGCTTTCAAACTTGGGATATAAAAAGCTATAAAATAATTTTGAAAACTGAGTTGCGTCTAAGATAATGCAATAGCGAACAACTTTAATGCCTTCAGCGCTTTGATTTAAGATTTTACCAGCTCCGTAAAAAGTTACATTTATAATGTCGGGTCATCATTATCATCTTTCCTTTACAAGCATGGGCTGCCGTAAGATGCACAATATTATGTAAAATACGCCGATAATGTTGATGACGGTAATGATGAGTATGTCAAACGAATTATGAAGACGACGATGCTGTTAACTCATTTATGACTAGCGTCTAGAAAAAAAGGCATTGGCAAACAGCGTAGACCCAGATGAAACGCCGCATGATGCGGTGTCTCATCTGGTTCTACGCTGTTTGCTTAAAGGAATATCTGTAAGAAATATTCTAAATAAAAAAAAAAAATTACTAGACATCTCTAATTTTGGAAATAAATTGATCCAATTTAGAAGGATGGGAGAGTCCACTAGGCATAAATGGGTTAATGTAGATGTTAGGGATTATGAGTGTGATAAGGAAGAGTTTGATGTTGATAAGGTATATGATGATGATGATTATTACTAAGAGAATTAATATTGTGTTGATGGTACTGTTAGCAGCGATAAAGATGTTACGGAGGATAAGATCGAGGTTAAGAATCCAGATATTAATACACTACACATCACTTGAATGTTATGGATATTAGACTCTCAATTGTGTTAACTTCAGAAGTTGTAATAAGTGCATTAATAGGTTAGCGCACTTTCATGTTAAGACTATAGTGCCTAAAGTATCATTGTTAACTCTTAATGCATGTCTGCTTCCGAAATTCAGAATTTCTCGGGTCGCTCATTTTTCTCGTTTAGTAATTTGCAGTTAGAGTTTTTTTTTGAAAGCCACACGTGTTGTGATTTACGCTTCTTGATTAAAACGCATTTTTGAAAATACACTTTTAGTATTAAAAGAGCAGAATAACTTGTTTTACCCAATGTTTGCTCTATGGTAACATAAATAATAAACATACACAAGTCACAAAGCTGAAATCGCAAAGTTTTCACATACTTCACTATAAATATAAAGGCGTGTAAGAAACTATGTATTAGCGCACGTAAAGATAATTAATAACTCAAGTCCGCAAATATAGGAAGTCAAGTCAAGCGCGAACAAAAAAATGGGTAGATGGTCATATTAAGGCGATCAAGTGCATATTTAAAAAATGTCACGAGCTCATTTAAATATATTCTAATTTCACCGTCACTTGTGCTAACGTAGTTATGTTAATGTGCGTACAAAGAGGCAATAAAGCGCAAGTGTAATGCTAAACATGCACAAGATAACGACACAACGGCATAGCACGTTGACGTTAACTCGACACCACGACAACACGAAGACGTGAATGCAACATTATGCTGGTGATGACACGAACTTGTATCGCATTATAATCATATAGATGTCATAGTATCGTGTCTCCGTCATCGTATCGTCGCATGATCATCTTCTTCCCATTGCGTTATTGTCATAGTACAGACGTGTTGTCGCTTTAACGTCATCTTACTGTCGCGTCATTGCCGTGTCGAAAATCAACATTGAATTCAATCCGAGAGTTTGCGATGGGCCATTACTAGTTGCCGTGTGAGAGGCCGGTGACCCTTTTTCGAGGGTTTAATATTAAAAACAAGCGTTAGACCTTGTCTGTGTTGAATAAACAAAAAAACAGAAAACGAAACGTACGTGCAATTGTTCAAATCGTGCAAATCCATGTTTTAGAAATGTTATTGATATTATAGTTGTGTATTTTAAATGTTCCAATGATAAATCAGCTTATCAACTTCCGTCAATTAATATTTTCGTTAAAGTATTCAATTAGTGTCGTGAAGCATTTGCCGTTGTACATGTTGATTTATCAATACATGCATTACTACAATTGAAAAGCAGAAAATGAGGAATATTCGGATCCATATACGGTCGCGTGTTCATTGAAGCTGCTAAGCCACACCTCGTCGCCCGCATTTAGTTCAGAGGTGATTGTTTGACTGCTTTGTTCATACCCATCAGAACCGGACAGCGCTGCGAGCAGGTTTCCGTTATGCATAATGCCTATGCGAAAGGATGGATCTCCTCATATGTTCTGAAGAGTAGCTGAAATCACGTATAGCCCTGAAATCGGCACCTGGAACACGCCATGATGTACGTGGTAGCCCCCGCCTATGTTGATAAGGACTTTCTCGAACATAATGTTCTGGTTGAGTCCTATGCTTCTATGTGCATCTACTTTAATAGCTGTGAATGCCACACTCCCACTTGCTGTTTGGCGTTATGATGTGTTTCTTGCCACTAAAACGACAATATATATATATATGACAATTATGCATTTACAACTCGAATATGTATGCAATCGTACTCTTATAACTTTTAGCATTATAGGAATATTAAAATGCAATATGTGCATTTTTTAATTGTGGCTTAAATTTCAAACAAAAACATTATACAATTCCCACTGCCCATTAAAAATTGAAAAATAAGTTAAGATGATATATATGATCAATCTTACCCCGACTTCTGTCATCCTTTATAGGATCTACCATTGTTTCGGATTCATCATTTTAATGGAAGTATGAACAGGAGGATACTTTTGTAACACGTTTTCTTCGCTAGACATCTTGGGTCGGATGTGTGAGGTTGTTGCTCCATATGTAGCCAGAACAATCTTTTCCAGTGCTTCGATGCGTTCTAGCTGTTTATTGCCTGTGTGACAAAAATATATCTCAACACATCAATATGTCAATATATACCCGGTATATATATAAACAAAATTCTTTACTGTCAGTCAGTTAAATGCATTTCATAACGTTAGTCGAAAACAATAATAATGCAAGTCAATAAAGCAGTCTATATATAGTAGCATGACGAACAGCATACGTTCTTAGCCGTTATATCGAAGAGCATGTCGAATCATTTAACTAATGCCATTGAACTAATATCACATCTAATCGATTCGTTGTTCGAAAATGCTATCTTATCGAATTCTTGAAACATTGTTATCTTATCGAATAGTTGCACACATACGTTATCTAATTGAATTTTTGAAATAATGTGTTTCAAGTTTTATGTATTTATTTTAAACAATCGTTCTGTATGTTAACACATATTGTCATTTCTTAATTACGTCCGAAGTATTATATTATTTACAGATTTTTCAGCAACCAAAATTATTCAACAAAACTGTAAATTATATACATAATATAGTTATGTACAGGCATACTGATTTAAAAAGAGTTGTCTAGTTACAATCAATTGATAACATTTCCATCTTTATCAAATAGCAAACATCTGTATACATTCACATACTCTGTTATACCACTGCTGAATTTGTTGTATCAATTCTGTCACCAGGTTTTCAAGCTCTGCAATTCTTGTCTCGGCATCCTTTTGCAAGGCGGAACCCTCCACAGAAAATATTATGACAAACAGAACAATTCCCAGTCTACACATCTGCATTGCTTGGATTCCTATTAGTGACTGAAATGGCATGTTATCTGCGTGCCTGATAAGTTCTCTTCCTGGTTTATACACATATACTTTAGCCATACTAGAACATCGCCTTACACCTAATGTACATCCATTAAAAATGGTTGACGTTGACTTAAATGTTGTGCTCACCACCATTGGTTTTTAACATCAATTCTAAGCAAAGAAATATATCAGTTTTAAGGACCGTTCTTTGAATTGGTCCATACATAAAGCGTATTAATATCCTACATTAATATAAATTTTTAAACGTTTAGACTATTTGGTTGACCGCACACAGACTACAGTATGGATTTTCATCAAGGTACAGCTTCTGTGTGACTTCAGGTACGGTTAACAAACGAGTTACCATCCTTTATTTAGCATCAACGACAATTTTAAGCAAATGGAAAACTGCTAGCAAGAGTTTATAATTCATATTGGTACTAGCAAAGCAGTTGCAAACTTGCTGTTGAACGTTAGAATCTTCAAACTTACACACATGGCAGCTATGAGCATATGTGCGACAGTGAAGACGACTGAATTTTGATCTGACCCTGGGTCAAAAGTTATGGGGGTTGGGGTGGGACCGGGTCAGAGATTTTCCTGAGACCGCGATTTGAAAAAGGCTCATAACTACTGTGTCCCTTCAGATATTGCTTTCATATTTGGTATGCATGTGTATCTAGACAACACCTTTCCATGCGCATACAATTTTTTACCCCTATGACCTTGAAATTGAACTTGAGGTCAGCGTTCAGGTTAAGAAATCTGCGACCGCGATTCGCAAAAAGGCTCATAACTTCTGTGTCCCTTTAGATATTGCTATCATATTTGATATGCATGTGTATCTGGACAACACCTTTCCATGCGCATACAATTTTTGACCCATGTGACCTTTACCTTGAACTTGAGGTCAGCGTTCAGGTTTCGAAATCTGCGACCGTGATTCGAAAAAGGCTCATACCCACTATGTCCCTTTAGATATTGCTTTCATATTTGGTATGCATATGTATATGGAAAACACCTTTCCATGCGCATACAATTTGTGACCCATGTGAGCTTGACCTTGAACTTGAGGTCACCGTTCATTTTTCGAAATCTGCGACCGCGAATAAAAAAAGGCTCATAACTACAGTGTCCCTTCAGATATTGCTTTCATATTTGGTACACATGTGTTTCTGGCCAACACCATTTCATGCACATGAAATGTTTGAACTTGGAGTCCGCATTCCGGCTTAGAAATCTTCGACCGCGATTCAAAAAAAGCTCATAACGTCTGTGTCCCTTCAGATATTGCTTTACTATTTGGTACGCATGTGTGTCTGGACAAGACCTTTCAATGAACATAAAATTGTTGACCTTTGTGACCTTGAACGCGTTTAGATTTTGAAATCTATTATGTGGTAATCTCCGCGGTCTGTCTGTTCGTCCGTCCTGGCCACTTTCTCCTCCTACACTATTAGCACTAGAACCTTGAAACTTACACACATGATAGCTATGAGAATATGTGCGACAGTGCACTATTTGGAATTTTGATCTGACCCCTGGGTCAAAAGTAATGGGGGTCGCGGTGGGGCCGGGTCAGAGATTTTTACTCATGTTAATGTTATTTTACATTTCTATTCATTGCTACACAGATTTACTTCAAATGGATACTGAACATCTCTTATGACAATACGGTCAATCTCGACTATGCATGGCCCCATTACCAATCCTGGGGCCCCCTTGGTCAAACATGCGGCATGGGGATATGCGTCGGCCTCTACCGCGCCATTTCTAGTTTAAATTATGATGAGCATCATCATCATCATCATCATGTGATAAGGAAAAGTTTGATGTTGATAATGTTGGTGGTGATGATTACGAGGAGAATTTTGATTGTGATGACGAGGGTTTAAAATCAACAACACCTACTGTGTTGAATAAACAAAAGATAATAAACATACGTTCCTTAAGTGAAATTCGGTATTCCTTTTTGATTTTTCAAATCGTGCAAATCCATGTTTTTAAAATGTTATTAATATATGCTGGAATGATATGCATTGACAAATATTACCTCCACCAATGCCTCTATCATCCATTATAAGATCTACAATTGGTTCTGATTCGTAACTTATAATGGAAGTATTTGCATGTGCATGTGGATAATATTTTTCTAATACGTTTTCCTCGCTCGACATCTTGGGTTAGTGAGGTAGTTGCTCCATCTGCAGCCAGAACAATATTCTCTTGTCCTTCAATTCGTTCTTGCTGATAGTCGCCTGTGTTATACGAAACCGTTATAGCTTTTGCAAGATACTACAAGAATAGCAGCTGGACGCTTTGCTCTTACACACATGTCAACATAAAATAAGTAAAAAGATTCAGTTATTAAAGATATTCTCTACTTTCCATTGCATTCCTTTCTTGTCCAGTCCATGTAATAAAGTTTGACGGAAAAATTAAACCTTCAATTACTAATTATATATGGTAGCATGACGAACTTAGACAACGTCAGCCGTTTTGCCGCAGCTAGGTATAGAATCTTTATTTACTGGGTATCTAATTGCCTTTTTATGACTACATGTATGTTATTAATCCAATCCTTGCTCTAATACGTTATCTTATCTAATCGTTGAACTTCTATATTATATAAACGAATCCATGCACTTATATGTTATCTAATCGAATCATTACACAAGTATATTATAGAATCGAATAGTTGAAATAGTATGTTATCTAATCGATTCCTTGCACTTAGATTTTATCTAATCGAATCATTGTACTAGTATGTTATAGAATCGAATGGTTGCAATAGTATGTTATCTAATCGATTCCTTGCACTCATATGTTATCTAATCGAATCATTGCACGAGTATGTTTTAGAACCGAATGATAGCAATAGTATGTTATCTAATCGATTCCTTGCACTCATATGTTATCTAATCGAATCATTGCACTAGTATGTTATATAATCGAATGATTGCAATAGTATGTTATCTAATCGATTCCTTGCACTCATATGTTATCTAATCGAATCTTTGAACTAATATGGTATCCTTGCACAAAACGTTACCAGTGCTGCGTGTCATAACGAACAGTCGATTTATCAGCCTTTTGTCGCGGTAGATATTCAATGTTTTGTCGTATGTGTTATCTTATCTACTCTTTGTAATAATACGTTTTCTAACCGAATCCTTGCACTAAAACGTTATCTCATTAAAACTTTGTAAGAGTATATTTCAAGTTTCAGGTATGCATTTTAGACGATCGATCTTTATTTTACTACAAATTGACAAGTCATAATTACTTCCAAATCAATATACTAATTTGCCGATTTGTCCCTAGCTAAACTTCTTTAACAAAAGTTTGTCTGTATGTATAGTGCTTTAAAAAATAATGCTTTAGTTATAAGAATAAGTCCGAGTCCATACGATTGCATTGCGACGATTCCAAAGTTAAATTCAAATGTTACAGTTGTGGTAATAAGTTATCTGCGTGTCTAATAAGGTTTCTGCATGGTTTGTACACAGATATTTTAGCCATACTAGACATTGTCTTTTCTCTTGATGTACGTCAGTTGCAACATAAGAATTATGTGCTTACCAGTTTGTTTTTAAACACAATTCTGAAAAAAGAAATAAACGGATCCACTCCTTTTTATTTTTGTGAAATATTTAGACATTTAAATTGACGGCAAACCGACTACATGAATTGCTCCTCAAATATCTCCCGGGTACTGATTTCCTGCGCCTTCGAGACTTAAGGAGCGGTTAAGCAAGCAAGTAACTATCCATTCTTTCCGATCAACAATCATTGTAAGCATAATGCAAACATTCTAGCAAGAATTTACGGTACATATTAGTACGAACAAGGTAGTTGCAAACTCACCTTTCAATTTTATATAGGTATTGACATTCGTTTAAGAACCAATATCGTCCCGCATCAAAACATTTGACGAGCGAATTGAAGAATATTTCATCTGTAAATACCATTCAAACGTCTTGCTGCATATTATGTTTGATTGCATGGCTTTTTAACTTGAGTAAACGAAATGAATCATCTACTCAGTGAATATAAGTACTTGTATTTGTGCACTTAGTATTTGATTATTAAACATTACACAAACTTGAACCAAAACCATTAGCGGATTAAGTAGTATTTTTACAATATCATCTGCATACATACAAACGTCAAAAAAAACATACCGACTGTAAAAACAAATGTAGATCTAGTTGATTTTGACATTGTCGTACGTCAAGATAGCATTTTAAAATTTGAGAAAGGTAAACATACACCAAGAGCCCTCTCCATTCAAAACATTAACTTAACTGTCATCAAGCATAAGGAGCAACGTTGCATCAGTTAGCATTTATTTTATATCCTTGGGTGTAATTGTCATTTCAATGTCTTCTGCTTTTCCCGCTCGAGACCGGAACTGAGGGCAAATCGGAACGTAGTTCATGAACTTCCAGTTGCGCACGCATCGAGGTAAAGGTAAATCATAAACCTCCTTTCCTTCAATGAATTCTATAGTACTGCTCTGCAGTTCTGGATTTGTCCACGCAATAATACCGCGCTCTTTCTTAGTGCCTGAATAAAAAATATATACTTGTTATAATTACTATGAAGTATTGACTATGCAATCATGGATGTAGATTATTTTTTCATCGATTGGCTTATGAAACGCATCTAAGTTTTTTACTAATCAGTAATCGTACAATCGCGTGTTAAGTACATGTCGTTAGACATGATAAAAGTTACAAAAGCTTACACTAAGAAAACACCCATCTATTTATAGACGTTGTGCAATAAAATGTATTCACATACGACTATAGAGTTAATTCGAAGTGAATTAGATTTTTGAAAATTCCATTTATCTGATACAATAAAGATCACCGATTAATATTCGTTTCAAAAACGTACACCTTATTTAACGTTATGACTTAATGACTGGTTTATAAAAGTAGACATCTCTGTTTGTACAGAGGAATGATGTTTTTAATTGTTAAGATCATGCCGCAAAATATCAGCACATTGTAAACGTAATTTTGAACATGCTTTTCTTCTGACTTGTAGTGAATGTTTGCATTTCATTTTGTTATTTATAAACCCATATTCTTGTGTTTATTGTTAACACTCGATCATCATTTGTGAAGTTCATTATTGTGTACTTATATAGTAAATATTATGGGCCGTTTACGGAAATATAATCAGATGGTTACAATGCAGTTTTTCAAGGAATTGTTTCATCTATATGATTTTCTAAAGTGGGCATCTAATAAACAGTTCAAGCCGTAGCCGTGTATATCAACATATAAACACGTACCTTACGCGCTTTTCACGCGATAGTTGTTTAATCCAATGTATAATTTTCAGAATATATGCATTTTTGTTTATTGATTAATTACTTAATCAAATCTTTCGTAACTATAAAGTTAACTTGTATATTCAAATCTAACTTAAATTAATTTTTTTCACTTCTTCTATAGATCTCTTAAACATGTGAAATAGAATCTCATTTTTCGAATGACCTACCCGGAACAGTGTTGTCAAGGAAACAAGCCAGGAAACCGCCGAAGAAATTTGGATTGCCAAGCAACATCGAAATAACTTCGTTTAGATCTGAATTACCTGAAATAACAATCATGTGTGATACATACACAAAAACGGTTATTATGGCTCATTCTAGCGATTTTACGTCCGAATCAGCCACATCCAACCAAGGAAAAGTAAATTATAACAAAGTTAACTCTGTTTTATAGAAAGTGATCAAGTAAAAATCAGAAACTCATACGACAGTGTAACTAAAAATCATTACTACAGAATTGTTCAAGCTCTTAAGAAACACAAAATTACAACAAACTGAGACGAATGCGTTCTTTAAAGGAACATTTAACAGAAATAATACATATACACATCGTATAAACTTGACCATATAAATATCATTGAATGAAATGGCCACCAACCTGTATCAATGGCGCTTGCGTTTTTCTCCACCCAAGTGGGGACCAGAAGGCCTACAAATATTGCCATGCCCATGATGGACAGGTTTCGGCTCGACGACAGGTCAATGACGCTCAGGTTGGATAAATTCACACCGACAAACACCCCGATGCTGATAAGGATCGATCCGCCGATAACTGGGTATGGGATACTTATAAAGACGGCGGACACTTTTGCAAGAAACCCAAGGCAGATGTAAATCAGACTCATTGTCACGAACACGTTTCGACTTGCAACCTAAATAGAAGTCAATATGTTAACAAACAATAGATAATTAATCAACTGTCTCACAATTTATCTTGCTTAATGTGTAAAATGATAACAAAAACGGAAACTTTCGTCACCATATTTCGCCACAACACCAACATAATATAAGACACAACAAGAGGCTGAATATCAAGCGTAAAACTGTTGTACCCGTGTCATGCCAATAGCGCCAATATTGCCGCCGAACGTAGTGGTGGCATGACCCACGCCAAAAGTTCCCGAGATCAGACTGCAGAGTCCCTCGACTGCGATGCCCCTGTTGACGGCGGGTGCTGGAGGCGGAGGGACGCGGCATATGGCGGCTGTTGCGTAGTAGTCGCCTATGGAGTCCAGGATAGACGTCACCGTCGCTATAGTGAAACCGACGACTGCGCTGAGACTAAACAGCGGGGAGCCGAACTGACCTTTAAAGGCATTAGATAAACCAGTATGCTGGAAATAGTATGTGCGATGCCACGTTTTATAGTGTGTAAAGAAGGCATCTATATGTGTGTGAATTACACGAATTACGAGGCTTAATGATTTTGTTTTCGAGATTTTTTATTCGACTACAAGATCGATTATTGAATAGCGAATATTGTTTGCTTCGATTCTCTCTTTCATAGTTACAACAGCATAACGTACGGACGTCTTTCAATCACTCGAGTGAAACAATTAGTCATATATGTGCAGCATTTACGGTCTTGATATATATTATTTTATACGGAACGTAAATCAGAGTTTTAACCTATAAATGCAAATAACACAACTTAATTTCAATGTACGTGTGTTGAAATATAATACACTAAAATGGTATCACAACGTGTTTTTACTTTGAAATACTATTTAAGTCCTGAACACCAAACATTTTCCACTGAAGTTAAGGCTTTAAACATGCTATTAAAAGAACAAAATGATGTATTTCATACTCCATGCTGTATGTAGAATTGGATTCTTGAAAAATATATAACTTATATAGTTCGAGTAAACAAACGGACATCAAAATTAAGATGGACACTGTCTTAACTTTATAAACATTCATGAAGTGTTATGATTTTCAAAACCTCATTTTAAAAAACGAACCTGGGTGTGGAAAGTAAAACCAACCGCTGTCTCTAATGACTTCTGCACGTGCGTCCGTGCGTGCTTTGTACATGACGTTCTTTGGGTCGGTTGGAAATGCCCCCGCATACGTCATGATTCCGCAAACCGCCCAACCAATCAACATAGAGATAAGTAGCTGCAAGAGAAATGTTAAGACAGCTTTGATTGGTGGAATGAGCATGATAACAATGCCGGCAGATGGTGATATCTGTTATCTTCAAAATCAGAAAAATTAGTAAAATTAACTTTCACCAGCTTGTCTGATAGAAAAAAGGCTGTACGATGTTAACCACATACTAGTTTATGAAATATATGACTCGATATCGAAGTGTTTGAAAAAACACAACGAAACTCAGCCAGAGCAAGGATTATCGTATAACGATATTGGCTAACAGTGTTTCCTAACCATTAACAGTTAATATGCCTTACAGTATTCTGAAAGTTATACTTACATATTTATTTAACTAGAACACTTTAGAACAGTTGTCCTTTCTGACCAGGTAAACGAATCGAGCGATAATTACATGTATATAGCATTAAAAGGACCTTTTCACAGATTTTGGCATGTTTTGAAGTTTGTCATTAAATGCTTTATAGTGATAAATGTAAACAATGGATATAAAAATCTCCATTAAAAAATCAAGAATAAAATAAAAAAAATAAAAAGGTAACCCTCAGCATGGCTCGAACCACTGACCCCTGGAGTCCTGGAGTAAAAGGTTTACGACTTAGACCACTCGGCCATCCTTCCGGATACAACGCTAGATGTATTTTTTACTTTATATAAGCAATCTTCGTAGTTTCACAAAGTATAACGACAACAACAGAACTCTCCAAATTATTAATTCGTTCCGCGTTGCAAGGCTTTATAATTTTCGGGTTTTTAAATCGTTAAAAGATGCCTATAATGGCTATTTTAGTGCATGGTTAATGTGCAGTATTACTGTTTCCTCACAAATATCATAACTTAAACAAAAATTTGCGAATCTGAGACAACTTTTTTCAATTTTGTCAATTTACCCAATCGTGAAAAGGCCCCTTTAAGACATACGCAACAATGACGGAGCATATATCGCCCCATTGGTGCAAAAAGGTACCATGTGCCTTTATTTAAATGTCACTTGGTACCTTTCTGCACCAATGGGACGAATTTTTATGTTGTAAAAATATAAATATAACATGGAACTATGGTCATTATTTAAGGAGTCATATGAATGCATTATATTACAGCGAACACTTGGTGCAACGGGTACCGGATGATCCTCCAGCCGCGCTTCCGGGTCCAGACGGGTATCGGCATGGGGTAGCGGCCCAGGTACATCGACAAAACCAGCCCGATGACCCAAACTCTGGGAAAACCGGAAACAGTTCATACAAGTTTGAGGTCATTGTATGGAAAAATAACGATACAGACATAATTCGAAATTGTGAAGTTCATGAGAAAAAACACAAGGACGGAGAAGTCAAAATAAAAGGTGTTCTCCATGTGAGTTCCAGATTTATTGATTCTACTCAAAAACGTGCGAGCAATACATTTAATTAAGAATAAAAAACACACGTATTGAGTTTAAAAGAACTAAAAATATATCAAAGACACTGGCACCCTTTCAATGCATGTTTACACACAGACGAATCCATTTAATTTCATACAGCGGGCAAGCAGAGAAAGGTCCAAAACTTTTCACACTTGAAAATTCCGCCTGAAAAGATCATCTGCGTTTTCATCTGTTAAAGTTTACGCAAATTTCGTCAAGCAATAAAACAATTGAACAAACATAATTTCGGGATTATATATGGTAGGTGATTATTTCTATCCAATACGCCATATTAGGCACACGAGGACAACATAATTTTACAAAAAAAAAACAAAAACGAAGGCAAAGCAAAATCAAAAAAACTATACACGCACGCCCACACACCCACACATGCGTGCACGAATAAACCCACTCACATGCACACATGCCCACACTCACAAGTAAATAAAACATACATAAAACGTAGATGGACAACACAATAATCATGAAAACAAGCGGAGCAGCCAATTATGAGTGATAAATAATAAAAATCGAAAAATGCATCACAAAATTATTATAATCGAATAATTTCTTAAATGAGCTTTAACAGAGGCGATCAAGATATAGTTGCCGATCACATGTAAACAAAACATACATAAAACGTACATGAACAACCCAATAATCATCAAAACAAGCGGAGAAGCCCATTATGAGTGATACATAATAATGATCGAAACATGCATTACATAATAATAATAATCTAATATTTTTTTAATGAGCTTTAAAAGACAAAAACAGAACAAACATAATTTCGGGATTCCTCGCTATGTCTATATCAGTATTTAAAATTGTATTTGTATCCCTTCAATGCTTGTGCATGCATTCTCCAAGCATGAAACATAACAGAAGACAATAACTGTGTAGAAACTGAAAACATCATTGCAGTCTTTGTATTCGGCAATTTCTGTTACAGCCATCAGTTATTGTCTGCCTCTCTGAATACATTACATACTTGTAAATGTATGCTTCTCACAAGAAAATAAGAATAAAACAGAACATAACAGATATGTTATTTACGACTTTTAGGCATATACAGCTCATCGTCAAAATAACAATATAGCAATAATAAATACACATAAATACTCATGCGTCAAAATATCAACAGTTTTAATTATGCATTTTTACTAATATATGTATGATTTGTGTGAGAAAGTAATATGTAAAAGAATGCTCTTTATTAGTTGTTTGAAAGTTAAATGGATGTTAAAATTTGTAACTGAGATAAAATGAGTCGTGTTCTGAGAAAACTGGGCATAATGCATGTGCGTAAAGTGTCGTCCCAGATTAGCCTGTGCAGTCCGCACAGGCTAATCAGGGACGAAACTTTCCGCCTAAACTTGATTTACGGTAAGGAGGGACTTCCTTGAAACTAAAAATACCATAAAAGCGGAAAGTGTCTTACCTGATTAGCCTGTGCGGACTGCACAGGCTAATCTGGGACGACACGTTACGCACACGAATTAAGCCCAGTTTTGTCAGAACATGACTTAAATGATGCGGTTAGATAACATATACAATAGAGCATAGGGCAGTAACTCCAACAACACTGGAGATGTTTGTGGTAATTACTCCAACAACACTGGAGATGTTTGTGGTAATTACTCCAACAACACTGGAGATGTTTGTGGCTATTACACTCTGCACTTCTGATCGATGAATCTGCCTATATACACACATTTCATATAACTACTGTCACTTCTTCGTGTGGAATGCTCAGGACAAGGGCAATTACTCTCTTAATCCTGCATAAAGAGATATGATACTTGTATTCTGCCCTTCCACTCCAAGCCCTCTATCATTACATAAAGTTTCATTTGAATCCCTTGAAAACTGTGCGAGTAATACCCTTCACCAAATGAAGAACCGACGGATGGGAGATCGTCCGATACGGTTGCTATGTGCGTCTATTATGAACCATTAAACACCACAATCATTTTGTATACACATTTTACACGAGGCCGAATAACTCTCTTCCGTGCAATAGTTAGTATTTCTACACTATCCGACATGATTTCTAAAATGTGTTTTCTGGTATCTATTTAGGGTATATTGGTTAACCGACGAACCCGCGGTCAGTTAAACAATCTGTGCGTGCAAAACTGTTTTTAATTATTTTATGTGCGTGATTGCATACAAATAATACAGATAATTTAAATTTATGCTTGCCTGTGTTTTATAGATAAATATTTGTGTTCAGGAGTCGGTTTGTAAACAGTGAAAAATAACAGTGGTAATCATCGATATTTCTTCACTATTTTACTATAAATGACTTAATTATTTTGACGTCATTGCGTTATTTATTCCGGTGGTAGCTTCACTCTTACCCTTATACAATTAATACTAACGGCGCGAAAGAAAACTTGGTTACAATCAAATATCGATTTTCATATATTGGCGTTGATAGAAAATAAATACTTTCACCCGTGGCTTAATTGATCCTTAACATATTTATTTTATTCTTTCCGGTGGTTTATAGAGAAATATCAGTGAATTAAAGCCGATAATTTCACTATTTCAAACAGTGAAAATTAACAGTGAAAATAATCGATAATTTTCACTGTTAACTGCGAAATGCTGTCATTTTTGACGAAAAGACGTCATTATCCCAGCAAAGTTCTTTAGTTAAACACTTACAATGTATATAAACTGTGAAAAAAGCAAACAATAAAAAGAAAATTTGTTTCATTCGGTGGAATATCGATTTTAATTCACTCGTGATCATAGAAAAATATTTTTTCTATCATCACTCGTGAATTAAAATCGATTATCCTCTGAACCCAACAAATATCCTCTTTTTAATTGCTCTTGAATCAAAATTGTTAAACTACCAAAAATGTTATTTGTTTAATATAAAAATCCCCCTCATCCAACACTTACAGCGCCGTTATGCCCCAGTGCGCCCCCGTGTAGGTCATGGCGGGCTTTACGATGTACAGGCCAATGAGCAGAATGGTGGGGACGATAGTCACCGGACCGATGAACCTGAGTAGCAGCCCCACCAGGCCTGTGGCTCCGATCAGGAAGTGAAGGAAACCTGCGAGTATCAGCGGTCCCATCATCTAAGTTTGAAAAACAAAACAGATAATAAAAACAATTTAAATACCGTTGACCGTTCAGAAAAAATGACTACTGTGAGCACGAGCATCATATGGATTCGAAAAACGAAGGCTGAAAACTAGAAGTGTTTAATCCCTGTCCTGGAACTGGTGTTATGTGTTAAACAAACACTACACTTAAATAAATACATAAAGATTACGTTTTTAATGGTAAAAAACACAATAATGAAGAAAAATATCAGCTTGTTATTTGCAGTGATTTTATCCTAAACTTGTATATAATTAAATGTTATTATTTAAACTGAGCATAACATAATAATGTGCGTATTCTGTTTTAAATCTGTTTGAGTGTCGAAGTTAAGTTTGAAGCCTTCTTTAGCAATAATATGATTTATACACTTCATCCTGAGCATCACAGTTGTTTTATTGCGATATTCGATCAAAAACAACTTGCACAACATCAATTTACCTTATTGCATGTGATGGATGTTATGTAAATGAATGACATTTAATTTACGCTTCAAGTTGTGTTTTATTCATACTTGTCACTTAAACAAACTCGCGTGTTCGGTGTTTTATCGACAAGATCCAAGCAACATCCAACAGGCTTAGAACGCAATTGGACGATAAAAAGATAAAAGAAGTAAAGCTTTTTTTATTTAACTCAAACAACACCATGTTACCTTCACACAAAACTCTTTGTATTTACATTTAGTTCTGTTATGTTTTTGAAGAATTCTTTAAATGATTAAACTGTTTCCATCAACCTACCATCACGATTACATCGAAGCAAGTAAAAATATCATCATAACTATACTTAGTGTAAGCATGCCGTACCTCTCTAACTCTGATATCTACCAGATTGGCTTGAAGTTCAACTTTCGATACATTCAGCTCACTACTCGAATTCAAACCATCTGAAAATAATATAGATAGATTTGTATAGCCGCCCTTATTCCGGTCGAGATCATCATCAGCATCATTATCATTATCATCATCATCATCATCATCATCATCATCAACAACAACAACAACAACCACAACAACATCATCATCATCATCATCATCAACAACATCATCATCATCATCATCATCATCATCATCATCATCATCATCATCATCATCATCAACATTATCATCATCGTCATCTTCATCTTCAGCTTCATCAACGTTGCCATAAAAGATTTTTAAAAAAACACACAAAACTGTCCTATTGTAAAACCAGATTCTCAACATAACCGAACCATCTTAATCTGATTCAGTACAATGGATAACACTACCATCATCGTATTTGTTAGCAAAAGTCATATACATCATCATTATACTTCACGACTCACCATCGTCGCATGTTCATAATAAAAAAAGAAACATATCCTCGTTTTTTAAACTGCTATTTTTACAGTCATACATATCATTTTAAGTTGTTTATCGGTACCTACGGAAGCTATAAACGTCACACCTCGAGGGGTCCATTTTGTTCAAGGCTATAATTGGGACAGCATAAGAACCGGAAGGTCCCTGATACACCGGAAGTCGGACCCCTACAAGGACCTTCGAAGAGAATAATATACATATAGAAATATCGGTACTATGCTCTAAGAAATTATATCAGAGCAGATGGCCGTTTACATAAGTATATTATTATTAAACAACACAGATATCATCAGAATGTCATTAACCGGTATTTTGATACTACATGTTTGATATATTTTTGACGTATCAAATGCTTCTTTAAAATAAAAAACGAATTGATATCTACTTGTTTTAAAAACATACAATAATCGCGTTGTTCGATTTAGAAACTATACGAAGTATACAAACGTGGGAAAAGACGTTTACCGGTTTGTGTTATAACTTACGAATAAAACATAAAATATATATATCGATATCATGTTCTATAAATAAATGTGTGCAATGAAGAGCCATTCAGGTAGTATGTACATGAATGAAGTATTTATAAGGACTTACCTGCAGCAGCGTTGTTAGCCCAGACAGGAACAGGGTGGAAGAGACTAACTTACGGATGAAGTCGCCGTCCTCGAGGGCGCACGCCGCTTCCGCCACCAGAAGCGGAAGGATGATGGAGGCGGCGATCGGAATGAGGCTTTGCTGAAAAAACAGTTTCAACACACACATTATACATGATAATATAATAATATAGAGGATAATAGGTATTTAATTGAATGGTTCAAAATACTGGATCGAGTCTGAGGCTCGAGTCTGAGAGAACGGAAACGTAGGTGGAGCTGTGATCTTGCTTGAACTTACAGTTAACCAATAACATTTTGTATAGAGTTTCTTAAAACTATAATCTTAGTATTCACATGACCAAGCCGTATGGCATTCTTCATATCTCATAATTATATTATTCCTGCCCGTGTTATATGCCATGAAACAATATTTTTAAATACTAATATGACCGTGTAATAAACGGCCCGATACAAGTAGTATTCACACACGTAATGTTTCACAAAATAAAGAAAGCACAGATATTTCCGCCCATTCTACTGTCCGACGTGTTGTCGGTATGCCTTTCGATTTGATCTTCTGTCCGTATGTCAGTTCTCCTTCAGCGAAGATAGTTTGTATAGACTTTTTAGGGCCATGCAGAGAATTCTAGTAATATAGAATTGCTGTCAAACAACACATGTAGAACATTTACAACCGGGCATTAGAGGCCTAAAATGTTTGAGATTAATAATCAAAACAAACATATTTACGTGCTGAAAAACCTGAACAAAATGCATGCTTCGATTATATGGTCTTCATGTTGGAATTGCGACAGGAGGTTGGTACTGCGTTAAACTTATTTCAGAACATACAAAACAGTAAATTGTGTAAATATGCTTTATATCTAAGTTTAAAAGGGACATACATATTATAACTTCTAAAGTTTTATTAGAATTACTTTTTTTCATTGCATTCGATTAAAACATTGATGAGAAATGGATAAATATACACATAAGTAATGATGTGTTCTGTATTACATCTCCATCTGTATTACCTGTATTACATCTGTATTACCTGTATTATCTGTATTACATCATTTGCATACATCTCCAAAATATAACTCACAGATACAAATGTTAAGAGTCTCAACGATTGTGATGTTCAGATAATCCCGTTTGGAAATTAACCTTCCATAAGATTTCATTGAAATCGTGCCAGCATACCTAGTTGATGATAATTATAGCCCGTACAAGAAAGTCTGACAAAATCGAAAATACGGCTACTACATGATGGCCCGAACACAATTAAGGCCTACACTCGGCTACATGTTTAACGATAGTGAAACTCAAAACAAAGAATTAACCATATTACTGTGTTTACGAAAATTAACAAGATACATTATAATGTATCTGTACTATGTTCTTCTATACCTGAACCGCGAAAAATATCGTGAGATACAGCGGCGGCGAGTCACTGATTTTGTACATAATCGGTGATTCGGGTTCAGATGTTACTTCCATTGCTTTGTCGGTCTTCGCGACCTCGCCATCGACAGTGGCCTTGCTCTCCGACGTGGAATTCTAAAATTAAATCTTTGGGTTGATTGTTTAATGCACATTTAAATTGTTTTTAAGAGTTGTACAGTTTCTGTATTCCGAATCACAATTTTCGTCATTTACCAAAGTCAAGGCATACTCAAGATCTAGTTTTTGATTATTATACTAGTAAAAACAGTTTTCAATAATGTCGTACCATAACGAAATCCGAAATAAATAAGTTGTGCATAATTGTATAAAAACGTTGTAAATGAATGCGTTACTTATTGTTATGTTACATTTATATAAGGTGTATGCCTTATTAAACACAGTATAGCAAAAATAATTTTAAACATAATATTTTGTCGTTAATAATTATCATAACCATTCGTTATCAAATTAAGTAAGCAATATCACGAATTACATGCATTTTATGATCTAACAAAGCCGTAACTTACCATCTCAAAAGAAATAATGCTCTCCACACAACCTCCGCGTATTAAGACGTCAAGCGCTGTAATGAAACGCGAGCCAAGTAAATAAACACAACGCGCCTGTCAAAGCGTTCTCTAAACGTCGTTTCATGACGTATACATACATGTATGTCACATGCACAGCGTCCACACGTGAGACTTTACATGGGCACAATGTGTCATCTCCCACCTGTTTTTTTATAATCCGACGAATGCAATGCTTCATTTTTAAAACGGTAAACAACGTAAATGTTCAGAACATAATTGTATGAATGTAAATGTAGTGATGGAGAAAACTACTGTTTAATAAAGCACTGTATGTTTATACTTACGTCAACACGAGTGAATATCAACATTATGTTAATATATCACTAATATTTCACAAAAGAAAGAAACAGCAATTATTTTAATCACTACAATAATTAAAAAAAGACACCTTAAATCTGAAAGACTGATGTAAATATATATAATGCCTAACAATCTCAACTTCTCACAATTGTATACATATTACTAGGTTCGCCGTGGCGTAATTGATATGGTGTCCGTCTAGCGATCGGGAGGTCACAGGTTCGATCGCCAGAAGGGCTGCGTTCTTTAAATCTCCCCCAAAGACACATAGTACTGGTTCTAGGCCCAGGAAACGAGCTCGAGAGCATTTCAATAAGCCTGAGGCTTTCGATGTAATCGGTTTAAAACAAATAGGTTTAAACTAAACTAACTAGGTTACAATATAATTGTCATGGAGCAACTACACATGTGCACGTCTTATCAAAGTTGATGTTACAAAGCTGTTTTACTTTATTGAGAATCAAGTTATTAATTTCGTATTAATGTAAGTCATAAAACAACAATTTTGAGCACCAGTTATGTACGAGTTGTTAAATAGCAACGCTTCAGAATCAAATAAGCTTTTAAAAATATATAATGAACATGCGAAAATATTTCCATTCAAACGATGTGTCTTGTATAGTTAAGCAAATTGAAATGAGCAGTATATTATACAATTCTGTGAGCAGCTTAAGGAATTCCGAGTGTGCTTTTAACAAGGATAGGCGAGCAATATATTCTTATACATTGCATTTTTATACCGCTTTTGCGCATAAAAGATTGATCGTTTTAAACAAGACTCAAGCTTTTAAAAAATGTAAATATATAAACACGTTACTTAAATTAATATAATAAACATTTCTAAAGGAAAATTATTAGAAAATTATATTATCTCAACAACGTCGTTCAACTCACAGCCTTAAGTGCTTGTGTTCATAATTGGAAATGCTTCACGATTTGATCCCGTAACGTCTAAACTCCACCCCACCCCCACCCCCACCTCCAACCGCATCCGTTATTACCAACCAAGCTATGTCGTCGCATAAAAATAATCTATCGACATATATCGATATATATCAATGTTTTTGTTTTAAAATAACAGTGCTTTTATCAATCGTAACCATTCTGCCAAGCCGAAATGATCCTCGTAGACCTGACATCAAAATATGAACACGTACCCCAGGATTCCTTGAAATTTAATTACATTTGCAAATTAGTGTGAACATGATATCAAAATAAACAAGAATGAAATTAAAGGTATTTCGGACTGTTTATAACTGTGTGAAACCATATTCTGTTATTTTTGCTGGAAATGTGAAAAATGAATTTACTGAGGAATTAGCAGCAATTGTTATTTGTATTGTATAAGAACTATATACATGGAAAGGTTCTTACTCTTATTAATTCGAAGAGCTATTTCTGTAATAAATTTGCTAGGACTTCCCTCGTTCAATGTCACTTGAAAACGATGTTAATGACTAGATCATCAGATCTAACAGCATATCTTCAATTCCTAAATGGAATCATAACGTCAGTTTGTCGCAAGCTGAAGTATGGTACCAAGTTTAAAAACGGAAATCGGCTAAAGCCTTCAGCAGCAGATTCTTTAAACCAGCAATTTATGTTATAATGCAATCATTATTATTTACTATTGTTCTCAAGTAAGTCGATTACAATTTCCAGATACTACGAGGAGTTCCGGTAGTTGAAGTTGCTTGTTGTGTTGTTACTCGAGATTGCTCAGGCTGACTTGGTGCGCGATGGTGGCGTTTTTACGCTTCCTTGTCACGGAGTGTCCAGATCTGTGTCTACCATGGCATTGTTGTTAGGACGCACTCGACCACTTTCCACAATTACGGGTGATGGTTACCAACCAAGTTTCAAAACCCGCAGTTCCATGATTCACACACTTTGTTTGCCCAATCGTCGCCAACGATTGTTGTTGTGTTATCATTCAACACAGCTTATGGTAATTGCGGTAGAATGGCTTGCAATCTCATTTTCCCATCCGACATCACTGTGTGGTAAGTTCCGGTTACATACGTGGCGTAAGTATTGACAACGGGTAGTAAGGCTTAAGGGGTGAGCGTTCTTAAACGCGGCACCATGCCTTTGTTAACAAGATGGGTTAGCAGGAAGACAAGATCGTCTAATATACCGCAATAATGTCGGACCTTTACGTCCTATCGGCAAACAGTCTTTAACCCGTTACTCTGTATGGGTCTCCATGTCGATTGAGTTAGGTGATAGAAACAACCCTATAATGCTAGCATTAACAAAAATGTTTCATTGCAGAGCGTAGATATGACAACACTGTATGCTCAGCTTGTTAATGACATAAAATTACATTTTAAAGAAACTCGATGAACAGAGACGGCCGAACGTCATCACGAACACAGGCATTCAGGATGGCGGTGAAGAACCGTTCGTAGTGCTGCTCTCCGGGTAAGATACCATAGGAAACTGTAGCTTGTCTTTTTTACAATTGTTCTCGAATACAAAGCAGTCAAGACAACTATCTGCATCGCCCAGCAACTCTAGCCTGGCACGACTGCAGTACGCTAATACCAGTGCGATTTCCGAACCGTTATTGTAGACTAGAAATCGAACGTTATTGTCAGTTGATGTAGTAGTATAAAAAGCTAGGAGTGGGTAAAGTATGACAGAAATCATCTCTAGTTCCACAGCAACTTTTCCTCTTCACCCCGTCTGATGGCACGCTTAAATGACTCTAAATATCCTGATGCCACCATTAACTTGTACAGAAATATGTATAATTTTACACAATATTTTTGTATTGACTGATGAAATCTGCATTTGATACGTTAAGGAAATCGCGATGTTTTCGTATTGCAAGAAGCCTTTATCATACTGTTTTTAATGACGATATATCACAACGCCGAGCATCTAATTTTGTCACAATATTATATAAATTATTTATAAAACAGCTAAAGATGTGTCACTCTAGATTTATACCGTCATTAAAGTTAACATAGTAGGTTACCTCACTTGAACAGGATGTTGAATTGGAGTGTCTGCTAAAATCTTTCCTGGCTGAGCACGATTGGCATTGGCTGATAAAATGATTTCGTCCCTGAGTATCATACCGGCTGTTTATGGTTGCACTTTGGAACACTGAAACAGTGATATAATACTTTTTGTAACAAAGGTCAAATATTTATGCTGGTAATTTCTCAACACAATCACGGAGGAATGTGTAAATGATTGTTCGGTTATATCACTGACACTGTAAGTGTGTTAATGTCCTTTTTAAGTTTACACAACCTTATACAAACGTCATTGAACAATAGAAAAATATTAACTCACGTTTAGATTGGAAGCCAGCGCACCTTTGCAGAAAAGACTCGTCTTTGTGTGCATACCCAACGCATGCTGTAATTCAAAGACTTTTGTTTAATATTATACTCCCTAAAGTGTCGTGATAATTCCAGTTTTTATTATGACATGATTCCAGTTCGTTCTTCGATTTACACATTTTTTGCATTCGCATTTTTTAGTTTTCGGAAAAAAAACATAGGTTAAGGATTGCTTTAATTATCTTTGATATAAATACATTTTTTAAAAGTGTAATCAAAACAAAAAAAGCAGATATGCTAATAAGTCCAGAACTAAATTAGTTTGATTAAAAAACAGTTTGTTCACGTGACTTTGTTATTCATCTTTTTATTGAGCCTGTTAGCGGACTAAACGTTTTAGTCCAACAAAGTTTAGAGGCTATATCAATCGCCTCCTTTCGAATATGTTTTTACGCATCAAAGTTGAATAAAGTCAAATGGCTTTATTGGCGAACAAATAAAATGTTTCATAGCCTTTTAAAGTGGTACACATATGGTATATACAACATTATACAATGCAAATACAAGACATTGTATTGATATTACATATGTATATTGCGATTGTCCGGTATGAAGTAGATGCTTGTCCGTAGCTGCAAATTATCGGATGACAGTTTATAAACAAACGATAAATAAGGAAAAATAAATCGGGAGACGATTGCCTGGGGTGAAATATTAATCGTCTGCCGATTGTCCAGGTGGATAATTTGATTGGGTGCCAATTGTTCTGTTCAACAAATTTACGAGGAAAAATAGGTGAACATAAGTAGGTAGACGATTGCCTGTGGTGAAAGGGTGCCGATTTTCCAGGTAGATAATTTGATCAGATACAAATTGTTCTGGTCAACAAATTTACGAGGTGCCGATTGTTTGGGTATGCAAAAAAGCAGGGAGCTGATTGTCTGGTCGCCGTTTATCTTGATACACACCAATGTAAGACGCCATATATCAAATTAATTTGCTTGAGTAAGATAATGATTCAGTTAAGCCTTAAACAGACTGTATATAGTACATGCAGAGGTTTAAACAACATTTAAATTTGGAGTTTTCAACTTTCAAAATGACTTATTATATTATTTGACTGTGCGACATTATCTTTCGTGATATAAAATATTGTTTGATGATGTGTCTTTCAATAGGGCTCAAAAGAACTCTGGTTGTTGATATTTATGAGCGTTATGCAATTATGGTATTTGTTTGCATAACATATACATATATAAGTTTAAAACAGAGCAGTAACAATATATTGCCAAATCATGCAGTTGGGTGTAAACGCAAAAATATATATTGATCATGAATGTTAAATTACGAGTACTTGAAGCAGAAATTGAGTCCTATAAATTCCGGTGCATATATACTTAAAACATTTGCGTGTATATGACATTGATCAACGCGCACACACATCTTCGAGAAATAGCCAATACAAAATTTAAACCAAACACGTAGTCATGGAAGAATATAATGTATTATTGAACGCGTTTCAATGTATTTATACTGTGCTTGCGATATTTACATGTATGACTTACATGCAGCGATATATGTAAGAAGTCATTTGAAAAATTTAATTCAAAACATAAAATATGACTAAACATATAAGGAATCCTTTTCTTGTTGATAAATATAAAGTTAAATGTAATGTTAATATGTTCACTATATGTTAACAAACTAATCTTATCAAACATGCAGATAACCTAAAGAACTATAGATGAAGTGTCAGTTCATTTTAGGACACGCAGCGATGCAATCGTGTAGACTTGTTCTCTTGTTAATCATTTTGTCTGTGGAGGGCTCTTATGTGCAAAAGAATGCCCGAACCAGAATTGCAGAGCTGGAAAACTTGGTGACGACATTAATAAAACAAGGTATGGTTTACTTCATAAATAGCTTTGCCAGCAATTGATATAGAACCAATTGACGGAAATATTAGACGGGTACTCAATTTTTAATAGTTATTGTGTTTTTAAATGATTTTCAAGGAGGCATGTCATCCCTGTACAACTATCGCCGCAGAAATCGTGTAGGTTGAAACATAACAAATAGTGAAAGATACGGACACTTCTTATATTGCTTCATGAGTTATTGTTTTATACCGCTAGGTGTACTAAATCTAGCAAATGTTTCTTGAAAATGATGTTTTAAAATAATATAAATAACCATCCGAAATCAGAAGTTTTAAGGTTGGTCGGTACAAATAGTCCATGGTTTCTACCTTGAAAGTTGCCGTTGGTCGATAACAATAATTATATTTTTGTTTGTTTATTCGTTCGTTCGTTCGTTCGTTCGTTAATTAATTTATATTCATTAATTGATATATTAATTCATTAATTCATCCATTCACTCATTCATTCATTCATTTATTTATTCATGTATTTACTTTTATTTGTAAAGTATCGGGATCATATGTTTTCATATATTAGTAATCCAAGATGTATTCAAGTAGCGCAATTACTGTTAGTCCTCTTCGGTCAAATGCCATTAGGCCATAACAACATTTGTCAAAAACGATTTGTATTGTTTTAAAAGTTTGCTTCTTGCACAAACAATTAATGCAATCTGTGTTAAACTTCATTTTCTGTTAACACACAACATAATTAGTATTATTATGCTTATAGATGCGGACAAAGCTCATAAAAGTATTGATATTCTACAATTAAAAATCGGACATGATGTTTTCCTTTCGTCGGCTTGAGCATGGATTTTACGAAGGTGATAGGTTGACGTGAATGCCAACAGCTTTTTCATTATATGAAGAAAGTCTTAACATTAAAAGATTTGTTGACAGCAGCTTACGATTTAACAAAATATGACAATTAGTCGACCTAAAAATACCACTCACTGCTGCGTGGCATATTGTGCGTACAAGTGTACATATTGTTGTTGGTATTAGAAAAAAATCGAAGTATAATTGTTAAAGTTATTAAAATGTCACAAGTGAATGTTGAGATTAATTACCATCTTAATATCTCCTAGGTGAACGACAGCAAAAACGCATTGAAGTTCGGGAGGCGATAGTATTTGCCAGTGAAAACGCATCGGCTTCCTACAATCGACGGGCAGCGGCGATCGGAGATAAGGATCAAGTAAAATTCAACCAGTCTAACGAAAACCTCCTTTATGAGGACGTGCGCTTGTTTGAAGATTATCTTCGAGATAAAACAGGTATTGTAACTTATAAAGTGTTGTCAAAAAATAAACAATGTCACGCCTCATGCGCGTTAACGTGTGTCTCGAATTTAATTTAAAAAACACGTATGTAATATTTTATAGCGTCACATGAATTTGCGCTCTTGCATATACATTTACTTCAGGTGATGGCGACCGATCTAAAAGACAAACAACTCCGAGTGTCGCTTTCACTGCAGTTAAAATTGCTAATCAACATAACATCGGCACCAACCAGAACATAATGTTCGAGCAAGTCCTTCTCAACATTGGCGGTGGATACCACGTGCACCAGGGCGTGTTCGCGGCCCCTGTGTCGGGGATTTATGTCATGGCAGCGACCATTCAGCACTCATTAGGTCAAGTCATCTATATTGCAATAAAGCACAACGGAAACATCCTCGCAATGATTCATGGGATGGAAAATGAATACGCACAGGGCACTCACTCACTTGCGCTCCATCTGATTGCGGGCGATGAGGTGTGGTTAAGCAACCAAGGTGGACAGGGGGTCTCTATTTTTGGCGCTGGGTATTCCTCGTTCTCTGGGTTCCTGTTGTATTGACGCAATCATGTACTGTTGGGGTGATAATGTATAGTTTGTTACATACAGCACGTGCGTACAACAAGAAATAAATACTGTAAAGCAGTTATATATGTACTTTATAGTTCACAATAATCATAAATGCGAAGTTTAGCACATAGTTTCAGGGATATTGTTCACAGTGTTTCAAAATGACTTTTAAAAAGGCAAAACAAAACTCCCGTCTAAGAAAAAAGCTGAACATATAATTTCGTTTAATCATAATCATCAATTATATTCCGAAAAATAATACAGAGTTTGTACGGCTTTTTATTGACAATTAAGCAAAACACGTGAATTAACTACATTGCGCACAGGCAATCTTCCAGGTACAAAAGCATGTTGTGGTAGAGTGTTCAATTTGCTTTAATTGGTCCCGCGTAGTTATTGCGGAATTTTGATTTTAAAATCAACTTATTAGAATAAAGAAGCAAACACCTAAACATAAAATCCGAGTTCTTAAATGCAAACGTGAAACAACAACACCACAAATAGATGCGTTTGTGTCCTTTTTTAATAATAGAATTAAACTCGAGGAATTAATTTCGACTACACAAAATAAACTACATATATTTTATATATATATTTGGGTGCTTTATATTCTCAATAAGTACACTTTAAGCAACATACACTTTTTCTCTACATTATTTGTGTGTGTGTGTGTGTGTGTGTGTGTGTGTGTGTGTGTGTGTGTGTGTGTGTGTGTGTGTGTGTGTGTGTGTGTGTGTGTGTGTGTGTGTGTGTGTGTGTGTGTGTGTGTGTGTGTGTGTGTGTGTGTGTGTGTGTGTGTGTGTGTGTGTGTGTGTGTGTGTGTGTGTGTGTGTGTGTGTGTGTGTGTGTGTGTGTGTGTGTGTGTGTGTGTGTGTGTGTGTGTGTGTGTGTGTGTGTGTGTGTGTGTGTGTGTGTGTGTGTGTGTGTGTGTGTGTGTGTGTGTGTGTTTACCCATATCTTAATGTACTTGTCTAATGCTATTCCATATTAGTTAACCTTCAAATCGTTTTTTAAATTCACACTGTTTTAAACATACTTTATTCACACCAACCATAGTCTTTAAAGATGCTATGTACCATAACTTATATCGAAACAATATTAAACAGATACATGTGTACTCATTTTCAGTTTTTTGAACATAATATGTCGAAAGTCGTACTCAACAGTTGCGATGGCTATGTCATACGCCAGGTCATGTTTGTGGATCCTGTTCTTCCATTGATATCATTCCATCGGCTTTCCTCCCATTTCGTATCAGAAAAGAAATATCCTCGTATGGTTCGACCAATGGAGAAGACCAGGGAACGCATTCTCTCGCAGTAAATCTAAATATGGTCGACACGGGATGACTTAGGAACTTATCAGATGACCAGGCTTCTGTTCATTACTCAACATGTTCGTCGTTTTCCAGTTACCTTTTGTGCTTACTTGTTCGTTAGGATTTATCATGTTTACGACTTTGCACACAACACGTGCAAGCTGGATACTAATAGTAAAAAACACTGACCTTGACATTTAAATTAATTTTCAATAAGTTGTAGGCATCATTTAAGATTTTTCGAACATTTTAGAGTATTGTTCTTTTATTTTAATTGGATTGTCTAACCTTATCTACTTAATGACATTATTAAACAATTAACCGTTTCCGTCAGTAATAATTGAAATCATCCTCAAGCTTTTTTTCCAATATCGCTCCTATATTGAGATATTTTAACCAATTAAACATAATATGTGCGAAAGTTCGACAATGCTTGACAAGAAACATGGACTCGTGTTAACGATGTTCGTTATTTATTTCCAAATAACCAATTACTTTGCCACAAAGATATGCTTCTTACACCTCGTTTTAATATGAAATGGAAACATTATCAATTGATAATTTATTTGACATTTCATTTGTACCGTTACCGCCGACCAAGAGAAAATCCATTAATGATAGTAACAATAATTCTCTTGATCAAGGGTTGATCTTCAACGTGAAAGCTGCATTAGACCCCTCGACATTTACATAATTGACATGAAAAACAATCATCATGTTTCAAATTTCTTCACATGTCCACACAGGCTTGACTTTAAAATACGACCTAAACATTAAGCTTTTTATAATTGTTCTTGTGCGTGGCAGCTTTTTCACATTGATGGCACTTCTTAGTTCAAAAATTCAAAAACAAGCAGGCCCTCACCTTTTTCCAATCCCACCCTGTTAACGGGCTTTGTTCACATGTTTAATATTTTATAAAATGCCATTAAATAGATATAACAGCAACTCTATAATTTTGTAAATACTATACAAATTGAATTAAACGGGACATAAATTATTGTGGAGCATACATTTTGTTAAGTTTATTACAACGTGGATACATCGTCAGGCAATTATTGCTTGAACGTATTAACCTCGTGCAGTATCATGATAAATCCAATCGTTAATGAGTACCGTTTTCTATTTTCAGATCGTCTTTTAAAGTATGATAACTTAAATTATACTTCTAAAGGGTTATTATTATTGGTACTAACAGTACCTAGACTGGGTAAGAATATCCGAACCCATAAACGTTAATGTAAAACGCCCATGGGCCTTGTCCTTTGACCTGTTGACATGCAATAAAGGGTTTTCCTTCTTCCCAACTAAAAATAATGCAAATTTTCCGTATCTTTGGTCAAAGCGTTCTTAAAATATATTGCAGAAACAAAATGGTCGACGGGTCGACTATCTGACTTAACGAACGAACTACACACATTTGCTTAGCTATATATCCCATCTTTATATCTCTGAAGAAGGAAGTGCAGTTATGTACTGAATGATGCAAACTGTTTTGTGAGCAAGCTAGCATATTCCATTGTGGATTTATTAAGAAAAAATAACGATGTTTTATATAATTTTCCCTTTAAATATAGCCTAAACGAATTTGTGCAAATATTTAAACGCAGAACAATCGATTGTTCTGTACAGAATCATAGAGCCCACGTTGACGCTAGTGCTTTATTAAACCATTTTCATATATATACGTCTAACAGAGATTCGTTTTAACCAGCAATTTATCTCGATGAACTATTTAAGAAGACTTATCGCCGCACCTTGTCTCGCCTTCGATTATAATCGCATGCTTAAAGATTAAAAAACGGGTCGATACGGTTCGGATAGGCTTCCTAAAGAGGGGAGGACATGACTGTTACGGTGGAACAGCCACGATATTGAGGCTGATTTCCACTTTATCATTATTTGTAACTGTTATACAGAATCACGAATTTACTTGTTAAAAAGGTATTAATATTATACTAAACCGCGTATGTTTAAATTCATTCAGCGTATTAAACCACCCACGAATCAGAAATCCTAGGACTGACTAAGAATATTTATTTCGCAAATCAGCATAGAACCAACTTAATTAATATGAACCAAAGACATCACATTTTTTGGTGGATGTTAACCATCAAAGTATATTTACAAATGTGTCTTTTATTTAAAATGTCTGCTTTTGATAGCCACTGTTATTGTCAAACTATATGCATTGTCTGCTGAAGTTTGCTGTCATTGATGTATCTCATAATATGAATGGTCAAATGTTATTTATAGTTGTAGTACTACTTAATCTAATATCCATCTTGTTTTATTAATACATAGACTCTAAATATTAAATTCACATCGAATATGTCAAGAACATTCTTCGCGGGTAAACTAAAAACTATGCCAATCGCATTGTCCCCGCTGACAATCTTCTAGAAGTCAACAAACGTAACTCTAAATCTAAATCGATCAAACTGGCAACAAGTAACACTGACCTTTACAAAACTTATTTTATTCCACGTACTATTCGGGATTGGAACTTGTTACCAGACAGTGTAGTGACTTGTACAAAAAGCGATCAATTCAAAAGTTTCTTAACTAAATCGTACTACTAACAGTGTAACATCAAAAGCGCGCACACACACACACACACTCGATAAGTTTTGCTCATAAGTGAGCTAGTTTCGAGTACCATACAGATACAGATACCTTGACGTGCTGTTTTATTGAAATATTGTACTTCAACTTCAACTTCAGCGAGATGCTCTTCAACGCCTCGAGGTCATCTACTGAAGAGATATTGTACATGTTTATATGTACTGCATATGATTGTATTCACATACCCGTAGCCAGGGGGGGGGGGGTGCGTTGGGTGCGTTTGCACCCAATGTTTTTTGACGAGTAAAAAAATTATTTGAACTATAAGATGCACCCAACTTTATTCGACTCAAAAACGATTTATCTTTTCCCGGAATCCAGTGAGTCTTCGTATTTAAGCGTTACAATAGTGTTGAATTCAATTTGCTACCGACAGGAAAGAGAGAACATTTTAGATGTTTATTTACGGAATGTTATGCCAGCTTCCGAAAATGACGGAAATCAAAAGACACCCGTCGACTATTGCCGAAGACTAATGAGTCACTGGTTAATAATTTTGCATTATACCACGATTTATAACAATCAACGATTGTACACAGCATTTTCGACAGACTGCGTTGTCTTTTTGTTATATCCCCGTACAACCATTTTCGGATCACCTTAAGGGTTTTCAGACAAAAAAATATCAGCTATGCTTAAGACAGGATTATTTTTTTGTTGTTGTATGGCAAGAAAACGAATCATTTCTACAAATCAATGTAGCTTGTTTGTAGTTTACCAACACTCAATGGCATCTGTTCTGCTCGACTTACAGAACTGCCCAAAATGTTTTTATTATGTCAAACTTGAAACTAGGAAATATGACATACTCTGAAACGGTTGTTATAATGAATTTAAACGTTATAACATATATGATCAGGTGGACGTTAACGTTAAATGTTCATTAACTGTGACGGATCTTGAACATACGGGCAAATAAGTCCATATGTTTTCTACAACGTCCTGTTATACAATTATAAGGGCTTTGAGACGATAGAACCAGTAGTTTGTGGTTACGGGGTCTTTATGAAGCCTTAATTGTTGTATTCTGAAATTGTTTATTCGTTTGGAAAATGATAACTAATGTGTTAAAAATAAAAAAAATAAAATACAAGTTACCAGTTATAACATTTTTATTTCTGTTAAGTATTGATGCAGATTAGAAAAGACCCAGTTTTGTTAATCAGTGTGTGTTGTGCTAAACACTATTAGCACGTTTAGAGCAATGCTAGACATCGGGTACTATCCATAGTAGCAGACAAACAGTTGCTTTGAAAAAAAGTCTTTTTTATTCTTTTAATTTGCTTGATTTAGGAATGGTCGAATTTTGGAATGGTAAAATACACATATGTTATCAAGATTCCAATAAATGATGATATTGTATACCGTTCTTATTGTTGATTTTATATTCCATCAATGTGTTGTTGTATATGTAAACAAAGTGTGTGCGCGCATACTAGCTTCGGGTATAAAATAATGTATTTCCGTGACTGATCAAAAAAGGTGGTTATTGAAAAACGGCAGATGGGAATACATGTATGTTATATCGTATTCATGTCGATCAGTCACTTTGTATAGTAAATAAATGTGAATTATCATATACAAATCCTCTATAATTTCAGTCTCTGAATTCAGATAAAAAGCCATCAAAATGCAGGATTTTACTTTTAGTTTTCAACTATCTAGAGGGAGGACCTCCAAACCCCCGATTGCAGGAAGGGGAGAACCCCTCCCCCACCTACCGCTTCGCCACTTCGTTGCTCAATACCAATTGTTGATGGGAAAATTCGCACCCCCCTTTTCAAAACTCTGGCTACGGTCCTGATTCATCAAAAAATGTCTATATATCTGTCATAATATTATCCAATGCTTGTCTGAACAAGTATTTCAATGTATATATGTTCAGGAACGATGTTCAAAAGTTCGCCATTATTTATTTATTATCATGTTTATACGACACGTTGTAAATTAAATTTCACTCGAATATGTTGGCTTTTGTAATTTGGACCGTCCTTGTCGGGCTTAATATTTAGTCCGTCCTGACCCAATACTAATCGTAGCACAACATTTGATGACGTACAGCACTACACAATGTAAAGTACTGTCAGAAAAACAACAAATAGGAAACATAAACAAAATCTCCTTTATCGGGTTTGTGCAATTTGTGTTTTTCAAAATTACTAATTATGGGATAAGTACGCCATAAAAATCGAATAATTGTTTAATGTATACAATAAACGAATTCGCGGTTAATGTTTTTTTACAGAGTTTGTTTACCTTTTTGTACGTGATTGCAAAATATGACTCATAGTCATAATGAAAGTGTATTTCTTAATACTTGAAACTATATCATTGATTGAATTTTCAACGCTATTGTTTTACAAAGTTCTGTGTTTACCTTCTTTTTCATGGATATTATTTTTGTAATTTAGTAAATAAAACAGTATTTTTTTCAGTAGTGTTCTTGCATAAGAAAGCCAAAATGCCTTTCGAGTTCTTGTTTGGGCGTAAGAAAACGCCAGAAGAAATGCTTAGACAGAACCAGAGGGCCCTGAACAAAGCCATGCGAGATCTTGACAGAGAGAGGGCCAAGATGGAGCAGCAGGAAAAGAAAGTCATAGCAGATATCAAAAAGATGGCCAAACAAGGACAGATGGTACACAATTTTTAAATGACCAAATCTGCACTTTGTTACAGTAGTTTGTAGAAACTGTTTGGCCTAAGGCAAGGATTAAATATAACAACGTAGAAAGTGTTGTTATTGTAATTGAGAGTTATTATCCATGTCAGTCAAAATCTGGCTCAAAGTTAATCATCCAATGAAGCAGATGTCACTTTTCCTTCATGTAATTAGAGGAAGTGATTAAAAGAAGTGATCTCCCACTCCTTCCTCTAGGCCGAGTCCTGATTTCATTATTGTTCTGTTCAAAATGGACATATTTTGTGATAATTTTTGAAACATTTGACCTTGTGGTGGAACACCTTCAAAATCGTTCATATCACTCAGTAATACATGCTTAACACAAACAAGTTACTTTTAAAATGAAATTTCGCCAAAAATTGAAAATAAATGTGGTTAAGAATATCATAAACACAAAGATTGACGTTATGGGGAAGAATACAATGAAGTGAAATACTAGATACATGTATGTTTCAAAGGTTATGCCCCAGCATCTACTGATGCAAAAAGGAATAAAGCAATAAGCCTGTCCATTCCTTCTTCGGTCAGTACGAGGTTCACCTTAAGTGTCACGTTATATCTAACAACAATGAAGCATCTAACAAAACTTTTAAATATTACCTCATTTTGACCTGATGTTGACCTTCTTTTGGATTAATAACTTATTCAGAAGGGACAGCTCATTAAAAATTCAAATAGCTGATTATTGTCTGATTTGTCATGCCAAATCGTAATTTATGGTATACAAGGTAAATTTTATATCCGAATGACAATTATATAAAATAATCAATACTATATTTGAAAATTGTATCAAACCCAAACTATTCATCCCTACGTATCTGACAGCCTTGTAAAAGATTCTATTTAATTCCAGGATGCTGTAAAAATAATGGCAAAAGATCTCGTAAGGACCCGTAGATATGTGAAGAAGTTTATTCTAATGAAGGCCAACATACAAGCAGTGAGTCTGAAGATCCAAACATTGAGATCCAACAATGCTATGGCTCAAGCAATGAAGGGAGTAACAAAAGCAATGCAGACCATGAACAGACAGGTAATCAATCTGTTGACCTGACTGAGGTTTTGTGTTTCATGAATTTGAACTTTAAGACGATTTATTATCATGTTGTTAAATCTGTCATGTTAATTAAATACATGGAAATTTTAACAACTCTATGTCAACATTGAATCAGAATGCTCTTAGTAAAACACTGTTTTACTGACAATATATCCTATGAAGTTGTTATCCACTGTTAATGATTCCATAACTTAGCATCACTTGATGATGTTCTATTTCGTGTATTATTCTCTTTGTATAAAAAGAGTTCCAGATAGGAGGGGTCCTTTGTTGATAGATTGTAAATGAGCCTCGCTCTGTGAAAAGGGGATTTAATACATTTGTGTAAAGTGTTGCCCCAGATCAGCCTGTGCAGTCTCCACAGGCTTATCAGAGACAAAACTTTCCGCTTTGTTAGTATTTTTCATTTGCAAAAAGTCCCTTCTTAGCCAAAATCAAGTTGATGTGGAAAGTGTTGTCCCTCATAAGCCTGTGCAGACTGCACAGGCTTATCTGGGACAACACTTAACACACATTCATTAAACCCCCTTATCACAGAGCACGGCTCAATAGTTTTTAGTCATGTTCTTTACACTCTTAATAGTTTATAATAATCTACAAATGTCAGACACCTGTGAAAAATATTTTTCTTTTAAATTGCAATATTGATAACTTAACAAATGTATTGATTAGTCAAAAAAGAAGGAACCAAGATTGGGAAATTAACTTTTCTAATGTACTTTTTCCAGTCCCATTAAGTATTTTGTCAAAATATTTTGATAGATGGCACAAAATATTATCGTTTCTTAGCGCAGATGCTTTACATAGATTTAAATGTTTAAATAGATAAACATTTATTGCAGGTTAATTTTTATAACATAGGTTTCTTATTACATCCTTTTGCATCAGTGTAGTTACTAGATGTTTATGACGTTGAAATTGGCGACATTAACCACATCTTATTATTAAGATGAAAGTTAATGACCCTGCTGTAATATACAGATCTGCATGTCATAGATTTGATAATATTGATACTACTTTTTAAATATTCAGCTTTGTAAATCTTGACAATAGCTGTACATAAAAAATGGGTAGCAATACTAGCATACCTACTAAATGTTCATTGGAGTTAAATAGCAATTGAGTCCAAATGTATCTTAAGCTTTAATTAACCTTATTTCCTTTTTAAGCTGATAGTGAGGGAATTCATAACATCGCAAGACTTAAATGATGCCTTTCAAAGTTGTATTTAATTTTGATAGGCACTGGTAACTTAATGTTAATGCATAAAACTGTCAATCTGTGGTTCCTTGGTTTGTATCCCACCCTGACCTCAGAGATGGTGTTGGGATAAGCCATGAAATTTTGTTTTCAGCTTTTCTCTGCCATTTCTGATTCAAATGTACATTCAAACTGGTAATCTGCTATAATCTTCTTAGCTTAACTAGGAATTGTTGGTTAGCGGACTGTCCTGATGTGATGGATGAACTTTTAAGAAACAATGATCTCCGATATCTCTGATTAAAAGATTGCAGTTTTCCCTAACTTTCATAGTAGGTGCTTTTGAGTTTTTTACTGTTAGACGGCTAAGATCTGTATAGCTTACCCAGCAAAAGTAGGTTAAGTTTCTGATAGATTGTTAAGAAAGAAGTTAAAAACACACTCAGGCATACAGTTGCTGTAAGTCAGTTTGTCAGCTCTAGTTCAAGACCAGAGATATTATCAGTTAAAGCCAGCTCATATTCAGAAGATCACTAGTAGATCATGAGTTTAAAAGTGGGTTTATGTGATTAACTGTGGGTCAGTTAGTTGGTTTAATCGGTAATCGTTTCTTTGAATTCCATCATATGTTGATTGATTTTTGTGAAAAGGGGATTTCATTTACGTAATATGAAGTGTTTACCAGATTAGCCTGTGCAGACCACACATGCTAATCAGGGAATACACTTTCTGCTTTTATGGAATTTTTTGTTAAAAGGATTCTTTTCTAAACGAAAATCCAGTTGAAGCCAAAAGTGTTGTCCCTGATAAGTCTGTGCAGACTGCACAGGCTAATCTGGGATGACACTTTACGCACATGCATTTAGCCCAGTTTTCCGAGAAAGAGGCTTATTTTTATTTCAGTTGAAGCTTCCTGAGATCCAGAAGATCATGATGGAGTTTGAAAAGCAGTCTGAGATCATGGACATGAAGGAGGAGATGATGAATGATGCCATCGATGACGCTATGGGAGATGAGGATGATGAGGAGGAATCGTAAGTAACTTTTCAGCCTCCTTACTTGATGAAGGAAATTTAATGCCTGTGCAGAAAGTTTTGTCTTCACACGGTAATCAGGGCTGACACTTTCCGCTTTCATGGTATTTTTTATCCACGTGGAAAAAAATTCGGAGGGGATATAGTAATTGGTCCTGTCCGTCCGGCGGAAACTGTGTCCGGAGCATTACTCCAAATCTATTCAATGGATTTACTTTAAACTTAGAATATAAACAGATGGCAACTAGGAGAAGTGCATTGACCAAGAACCATAACTCTATCTACCTTAGTTTTTGAATTATCTCCCCTTTTATATAACTTTAAAGTAAATTTGTGTACGGCGCTTAACTCTAAATATACTTAAGGGATTTTCTTGAAACTTGAAATATAAACAGATGGCAACTAGGAGAAGTGCAATGACCAAAAACCACAACTCTATCTACCTTAGTTTTTGAATTATCTCCCCTTTTATATAATTTTAAAGTAAATTTTTGTCCGTAGCATAATTCTAAATCTACTGAAGGGATTTACTTGAAATATAAACAGATGGCAACTAGGAGAAGTGCAGTGAACAAGAACCACAACTCTATCTACCTTAGTTTTTGAAATATCTCCCCTTTTATATAATTTTAAAGTAAATTTTTGCCCGAAGCATAACTCTAAATCTACTAAAGGGATTTACATGAAACTTGAAATATAAACAGATGGCAAGTAGGAAAATTGCAGGGACTAAGAACCATAACTCTTTCTACCTTAGTTTTTGAATTATCTCCCTTTTATATAACTTTAAAGTAAATTTTGTCCGGAGCATAACTCTAAATGTACTAAAGGGATTTACTTGAAACTTGAAATATAAACATAGGGCAACTAGGAGAAGTGCAGTGACCAAGAACCATAACTCTATCTACCTTAGTTTTTGAATTATCTCCACTTTTATATACTTTTAAAGTTAATTTTTGTCCGAAGCATAACTCTAAATCTACTGAAGGGATTTACTTGAAACTTAAACGGATGGCAAGTAGGAGAAGTGCAGTGACTAAGAACCATAACTCTATCTACCTTAGTGTTTAAATTATATCCCTTTATTTAATTTCAAAGTAAATTTTTGTCCTGAGCATAATGAATTATCTCCCTTTATTTGTTTTTAGCTCACCTGAGCATAACCATGGTGAGCTTTTGGGATCGCCTTTTGTCCGTCGTGCGTCATCAACATTTTACCTTGTGAACACTTTAGAGGCCACATTTCTTATCAGATCTTAATGAAACTTAGTCAGAACATTTTTCCCGATGATACCTCGACTGAGTTCGAAACTGGGTCATGCTGGGTAAAAAACTAGGTCACTAGGTAAAAAAATAGAAAAACCTTGTGAACACTCTAGAAGTCACATTTGATGCCCAATCTTCATGTAGATTTTGACAAAATGTTTGTCTTAATGAGATTTTGGGTGAGTTCAAAAATTGTTCCGGTCTGTTGAAAAACATGGCCACCAGTGGGCGGGGCAGTATTCCTTAAATGGCTATATAGAAACCTTGAGAACACTCTAGAAGTCACAATTTTTGCCCAATCATCATGAAACTTGGTCAAAACATTGGTTTTATTGATATCTCGGATGAGTTCGAAAATGGTCCAGATCGATGAAAAAACATGGGTGCCAGGGGGCGGGGCAGTTTTCTCTATATGTATATAGTGAAAACATTTGAACACTCTAGAAGTCACATTTTTGGTCCAATCTTCATGAAATTTGGTGAGAACATTTGTTTTCTGGATACGTGAGTTGAGTTTGAAAATGGTTCCGATCGGTAAATTTGGCTGCCAGGGGGGGGGGGGGTCTTTTCCCTAATATTTATATAGTAAAAAGCTTGTGAACATTCTAGAAGTCACATTTTTTGCCTAATCATCATGAAATTTGGTCAAAACATTGGTTATGTGGATACCTCGGACAAGTTTAAAAATAGTCATGAACATTTGAAAAACATGGCCATAATAACAAAGGATTATTATGTTGATGATTGGTTGGGGATGAAGTGCAACAAACGTATTTTGCCATCTGAAAACCCTTTATTAAATAATCTCAAAATTTTAAGTTGTAATATTGATTTCACAGAAAATTACTTAGGGGAGAAACAACTGTACATGTATATAACAGTTTAGAGTCAGGCCCCAAATTCCTGTGCTGGCCACTTTTCACACATTTTGGTGCATGTAATTTAATGACCGCAGACCAATGTAATAACCATTAGCCACAGCAGGTACCTCATTATCTCTGACATTTTGATGACTGCTTGATGCCTAACCCCTTGTTTACAACCCTTTGCAGTGAACAGCATGGAACAGTAATTGCTATACAGTGGTATCAATATAGAGATAAACACATAAATACATCTGTCTGGCATTTATTTTCGTATAAAAATCTGCATGCTTACTGCATAAAAAGAACAGATTACAACATTGAAGCAAGCTCTTGAAATAGCAAAATTATGTACTGATATATTTCCTAGAAAGGTTTATACAATATATATAAATTTAATGGGCGTGATATTTCATATTTCTTAGCTTTAAGTACAGTGATGCCTGATTGAACTTACTCAATATGGCTATTATTTAACTTGTAACTATCACAAAGTCCCAGCGTATATTGTGAATATCAAGAAGAAAAAGTAAAGATATGTACATAAAAATATCCTTTACAGCTTAGGCAACAACTGTTGTCAAAATTCAATTATATTGATAAAAAAAAATAGATTGAAATATTCTCCAACTTTACTGTTGAACATTTATTGACAAAAAACTATCGTGTCTACATGAACACATATCATTTTACAGATATACTTTGTTCAAGAATTAAAGAGATAGAGAAAATGTACTTAAAACCAACTATTTGCGATACTTATGATATTAAATGCAGCTTGTATTTGAGAATAAATTTCACAAATGCATTTTAGTTTTGCATTGGTTGTTAATACATGTAAAGCGTAGAAGCGTAGAGGAATTGTTTACAAACAACACTTACAAATGTGAATAATTAACAAAAATTACATGTAACTCTTAAATGAAGTATGAAATTTCATTTTAAATCATAAATACAGATTGATATACAAAAGTCATGTAGGCCAACATGGATGATATGTGAAATACAGTATTATGTGAAAGTCAGAAATACCATTATTCTAATTAATTTTATATACAGACGTCATGTACATGTATGATATGTGAAATGCAGTATGTCTTGAAAATTAGAGTATCATTGTTCTAAATAACTTTGAATGGAAAAACAGTGAAAACGTATTTTAATAATAGAGCACACTAAGTCTGTACTACCGCCTGTCTGCTCAGCACTCGTCCTCTTTTGAAGATTTTACATGAAATAATCGAACTATAAAGCGCAAGTGAAATATGTTCATGTACGCTCGTCTGTATGAAGTACTTTTATTATTTTGAACTCCACCTTCCCAGAATAGTTTAGTTCCTTTGGGTCTCAGGTGAGCGCCTTAGGGCCCATGGCCCTCTTGTTACAAATATTCTACTTTCTAAAACAAATGTTGTCATACAAGCAAACACATTTCGGCGGGGATTTGGCACTACTGTGACAAGCTCTTGTTTTTAATGAAGTCTCCTCGATGCGAAAATCCAGTTTATGCAGAAAGTGTTGTCCCTGAATAGCCTGTATGAACTGCACAGGCTTATCTGGAACAACACTTAACGCACATGCATTAAAATAATTTTCAGGGCGCCACTCATTTGGACTGTCTTGTTCATGCCGTGTATTTATCAGGGCTCCAGCGGGATTGGATTCCTTATAAATTAGGTGTGCTTGTGCCTTGGTGAATTTGTTCACCTTTGATAAACCTTGATGCAATGGAAGAACCTATTGGGATTTTTCAGGGCTTCCCCTGGGTCAAATTTGTTAATTGAGACAAAATTGGTCTCTCTGTCACAATTTTGAAAGGTTTGTTAATCATTACAGGTTTTATGAAGAAAATAATGCAATTTGAAAGAATTATGTTGAGCCGAATGTGAAGTTTAGCAGTTTAAATTCTGAAAGAAGAATTATCACACACGCCCACATTATATAAAATTCCACCTGTGATTATACTTCAATGTCAAAGATGACTGGAATGTCATGTATTTTATGAGGGTTAGTGTCTGGATGCACTAATCCATCTTGTATTTGTACTTCTACTGACTAAAGTACTTGTCAAAATTCGTTAATCATCTCTTGACTTACTCATAAACTGCAGCCAAAACATTGATACCCCATGAGCACTCAGGCCCAACAACTACGAACATTATTGAGTTCAATTTCAGACTGAAACTGATATGTTTAACCAATTGAAATAAAATCTCAATGTTATAAAGATTATCATTGGTCAATAGTTTCAGTTGAAACTAGGTATACGACTATGAGCTATTGTTTTACTTAGTTCAATTTTGTAAAAACAAACCAAATTTGAATGCTTTGATAGTATTGCAATCAATACAGGAGTACCTGACTACCCAACTGGTTGAAATCCTTATCAATTAAAGATTTTGCATTATAACCTTGTTTATTGGATAACTTGTTGTAAATTGTATTTTTTTCACAAAAGTTAATTACTTATTATTTAACAAACTTATTTTTATTTGATTCCCATTTATATTTTTGTAGATTTGTATTTGTTTTACAACTATAAACACAATTCTGAATGTTAAAAATATTGTTTTATTTTTGCAGAGATGCAATTGTGGGTCAAGTTCTGGATGAGTTAGGACTTCAGCTTACAGATGAATTGTCTGGTAAATTAGTTGCTTTTATTAGCTCACCTGAGCACAACGTGCTCATGGTGAGCTTTTGTGTTCGCCCTTTGTCCGATATGTGTCGTCCGTCGTGCTGCGTCAACATTTGCCTTGTTAACACTCTAGAGGCCACGTTTATTGTCCAATCGTCTTTAAATTTGGTAGAAGATTGGTCTCAATGATATCTTGGATGAGTTTGAAAATAGTTACATTTGCTTGAAAAGCATGGCCACCAGGGGGCGGGTCATTTGTCCTTATATGGCTTCATGAATCTTCATGAAACTTTGTCAGAATATTTGTTTAAATGATATATTGGATGTGTATGAAAATGGTTCTGGTCTGTTAAAAACGTTGCTTCCAGGGTGTTCACTAGTCGTGAAAGTTGGTTAGGACGTTTGTTCTAATGTTTTTTTTAAGACTTTGTTTTCAGATCTTTACTGTGAATTATCAGTTTAACACGTGCAAATGCTGGTTAAATGCAGATTAATTTTAATATAATTAACAGTTATGCAGTTTATTTGGTGTAATTCCATAGCTGTTTAAGTTATGGTAACATATATTTATTATATATTTTGTAAACTATTTTAAAAACTATGTTTTAAGTCTGTGACAGTAGATCAAGACATTGACTATTTTTCTGACAAGATTAAAATAAATTTTTAAGATTACAATAAGATAAAAAATTGACAATATCAATTACCAGTTTAAGTTAAGAATAGTCTGTGCATTGTGTGTATATATATAATGACTAGAACCTTTGCCAATTACATTCTTGTTTTGACTAATTAAATAAGGACATGTTTCCCAAAATCAAAAGGGTTTGGTCACATGTTTATTTATAAAATGCAGGTTGTTTTTTTTTTACTAAGAAAGTGACGCCAATATTCGGCGTCTTCCCCTACCAGAATTTTTCCCCCAAAAAATACAATTTCCCCTCTAAGAATATCATTTTTCCCCAAAATATAATATTTTCCCCTCAAAGATATTTTTCCTTTGGGTCAGTCGACACTAATCCAATTTGTACCACGATCTCGCTCTCTCTCTCCCGACGAACACACAAAACTGTGAACCCCAGTGATTCTAAATATAGCAATGAAATAATACTTCATAGAAATTTTATCCGGGCAACTGACCGCAATAATCACCAGACTATTTCACTGGATTCCGGTCTTGCGCAAGTAGGGTATTTCGTCCATTAATTACAGGAAACCAGTCGAATTTTCATCCGGGTTATAAAAGAGCCTAGATGTAAACGTGAAAACAGAAAAATGTCTCACAATTGGCGTCCATACACGAAAAAAATAAAACGTTTGGACTCGGCAAATACTAAACCCATCTACACATTTTTAAAGAATGATTCATCAAAAACCGTTGAAACCCAGCAAGATTCGGAGGTAATCGACATGGAACATTGTGAAAGTGAAAGTAGACAATCTGCAGCTGTCGCAGTTTCCCCTTCCAATACTGTAGCAGATCTAGATCGTCTACCCATTAATAATGAAACTGAAATATCAAAATTGACATCGTCCCCCGGCCCCAGTACAGAAAAACAGTTGAAAACATTTCCCATAATTAGATCTACCCCTGCAACTTAATCACATAATTAATGCCATAATTATTGCCCTTAGATTGTCCAAATTTTCATTATATTATACAAAATCCTTGTAAGCAAAGTTTGATGTTTGGGGGGTCAACTCAAAATATAGGTCACCATTTCAAATCTTACAAAAACAAAAACACTCCCTTCGCCAGAGTTTTGGTTCAATAATGATGAAACTTGACCAGGATGTTTGTCTGGTCAATATCTAGGTCATGTTTGACATTAGGTAAAGATTGAATGAAACAACTCCTTTCAGGTGAGCGAACTAGGGCCATCTTGGCCCTCTTGTTATTTTATGCTTTTTCATCGTTTATTTACATTGTAAAAGACTTTAGCTGGAGAATTTCGCTGGAATTATGACGTCTTTCTTCACACTAATGACGTCATTTTGTGTTTTGAAATGTATTGAGGCACGCCACGGGAGAAACTCTGAAAAAGGGTATCTTTTCAGCAAAAGGGAAACAGCTGGTAACTATGTTCTTGAAAAAGGGGCATAAAAGAAACAGAAAATTTGTTCATGTCAGTGTAAGATTGTTTGTTATTTTACTCGTGATCATAGAAAAAAAATAATTCTATGATCACTCGTGAAATAACAAACGATCGTACACTATATTTTCTATGATCACTCATGAAATAACAAACGCTCTTACACTGACATGAACAAATATCCTCTATTTCTATACATTACATAAATTTGTCAGCAAATGATTTACTTCCTTCTCTTACTATTTTCAGGTCTTCCATCCACTGCTGGCACTGTGATAAAGGCAGGGCCCAGCAAGCAGCCTGCGGCAGAGGCTGCTGGAGCCGCAGGCGGTACAGACGCCGATGCAGATCTTGAGGCACGACTTGAAAACCTTCGGCGACAGTGAGAATGGCTGTTATGTTAGACTTGTTGAAGCGATGGATGTATATGATGAGTAATTGATAGTGGTGATATTGATTTTGATGATGGTGTATTCAAAACCAATGTCTTCTAGAGTATAGTGTATTTCAGGACAGATAAAGGTTTTTAATGTTAGGTAAACAAGTAGAGTTAATGATAATGCATCAATAACATGATGTTGTCGAGAATATACTTTAACTCAAGTAACGGCTTTTGAAGTTTACATTTAACACGCTGTGTTTTCAATTGACTAAATTGTTATGTTTGATTAAATTTTACTTGTAAACGTCATAGATTTTGATGATGATAAATGATTTTATGTACAGGTATAATGGTTCATTAAATCTGTAAATGCAAGTTGTGTATAGTTCCAGTAAAATATTAAGTAATATTTTGTAAAGTGCTGGTGTGTGTTTTACTTGCTGCATACTAGTATTTTTATATTATTTAGTATTCAACCAGAATGTCTTACTTCGTGCATATATTTTTAATAACTTGTTCACACATTGAGACTTATTTCACTTAGTGTATTGGATAAGTAACTGACGTTTCTGTGTTTTCGGTTCTTGATCATGTCAACTATTGAGTCTTTTCATTTATTTTCAATGTTTTACCACCATCGTACTTCTAATTACCAAATATTATTAATATTTTGAAGCTGTGATTTATGAACTTATATAAATCAGATAATTGTTACTTTTACTTTTATCTGTAATGCTAAGCTGTTTTTCTTATTTGGTAATAAGACACCAATGGTGGCATGTGAAAAGTGATTAAATGCAAGTTGTATGAGCAGATATTGAGCAAAAAAGAAGTATAAATACGTTGGGCACAACCTGGTGTTAATTAATAACTAGCTATCCTTAATTCCAAGCTTGTAATTCACACATGTTTAATGCTTTGCTTTCGTGAATGAATGTACATGTACTGACAAAAATGGAAAATTGAAATAGTATAAATAATGTAAATAATAATTAGAAATGAGACAAAATAAAAAATGCACCTACCATGGGGTTTGAATCGGGGGCCTTTAGTAGCAAAAGAAAACGTGCTACCACTTCAGTGCAAGCCTTTAAGCCTGTAATTTTACTCGTTTGAATATAGTGATAACATTCTTATTTGAAACTATGACAATTTTTTTTAAATTGTCATTTTTCAACACTGTGAGCAGGCCCTTTAAAGTAATGATGACTTATTGCTTCATTTTTCAAATGTGTACATGACTTGTTCATATTTGTTGCTTGATATTTTATGTATACATGTGTTATTATTTTTGAAATTATTTTCAATACTTGCATTGTGTTGTAAATAATAAAGAAAGCCATACTATTTCAAGTGCTGTCATCCTTACATTGTAAGATGTCACAGGGTGGGCCTTGGTAAACAAGCTTATTTGAAAATATCTCTGAATGGGACATTCATTAAAAGTTACTTTCAGCTCATTTCATGTGTTGGTATGTGAACCTGTCCCTCATAATACGTAATATGTCGGCTATTGAGCATCCGGGTTATTATCCCAGTAATAACGAATGGTTTGGAGGTCTGGTGTGTAGGAATAAAACCACAAGGGCTTTTCCCCAAAGAACAAGCAGCAGAACAAAACATTTCCGACTATAACCGCTTTCTTTTTAGCTCACCTGAGCACAACGTGCTCATGGTGAGCTTTTGTTATCGCCTTTTGTCTGTCGTCAACATTTTGCCATGTGAACACTCTAGAGGCCACATTTATTTCTGATCTTCATGAAATTTGGTCAGAATATTTGTATATATATATATGTCAATGACATTGACAAGAATGTAAGAAATTGTTGTGTAGGACCAGTACTTAACGATTTCGCCTCCATAGTGTACATTTCTGACCCATATTAAGAATTACGGTTTGTGTTCCTTGATCCCAGATGTTTGCAGCGGAGTGTAATAGGGCTACATCGTGATCATTGTGGGTAAAAGCAGCATGAAGGTATATGTTGGCTTGGGGCGGATGAAGAACGGCGGCTGTGAAAATATAGATTTCTCTTGCTGGGGCAATGAATAAGCCGTGTTGTGGATGAAATCCCCCGCCTTCGTTTAAAACAATGTCGTCAAACAAGATATTCTGGTTAACGCCGACATCATTTTGGATATAAATATATATTATTCATAAAAAATTGTAAAAAAATCCCATCAATACAACGAATGTCTTTCATTTGTTAATTAATATATCCTGAATCACTACATGCCATCACTGGAAATATTAGCGCGCATAATTTTTGCCAATATTTCATTTGTTTAAATACAATTAACTGATGAATATATTCGCAAATTAGTTGACAATTTGACTTTTCATTCAATTGTTTTGTTTTCGGAATTTATGACACGCTGTATGCTAAAGGCTTTTTTGCAGCCATATTTCAGCCATATCACAAAACACTATACCATAATTTGCTATTGCTAGCAGTTATTTAGCAGATTGTCTTGCAGAAACATAATTCTGGATAGGTCTTGCAAAAAATTGATAGCCATTATCTGACCTGTCTGTTCTAACTTTTCAAGTCTCTTGGTACATGAGTTTCCCGGCTCATGTAACGCCGAAAATTTAATATTTGGGATAATAGCATATGCACGGCGAATTAGTTGCTGATGTTGACAATTTATTCAACAGATGCCAACTAAGTAGACTTAGTTGTCACATTTTGTTTCGTTCGTGTCCGAACGTTCATATCAGTGCTTTCTATATAAGCCAATGGCACTTAACTCAAACATGATTACCATGATGCCGACAAAGAAAACACTTAAATCGCAAAAATGAGTCGATGTTCATGTGTAAACTGTATAACGTCGGTCCATGTATAAAGCAAGCCAACCAAAACTATTTTTTGATACTCAAAGTCTCCAAATATGCCTTTTGCAACTATGATTTTTTTTCTTTTTTTTTCATTTGTTTCATAATGGATCAACATATGTATTGTATTTACTTTGCGTCGAAAGTATGTATGTAATAAACTTTTTATAATCTCTTAAGTATCGAGTCCAATCTGATTTGTAATCGCACCAAATCAGAGGGCACATGGGGTTGGGATGATATAGGTGCGTGATATATCAACGACAATATTTCTGTTAAAGTTGTTTGCCATAATTAACCTTAAGACCGGTCGGTAAATAAGAATCGCTTGATTCCTCACTGAAGATAAACGAACACCTGCGGTCGGATGACGGCATGTTAAGCAATAATTAGTTTGGTGTAAAACACTTACTGTGCGTTGACGTCAACAATTAGTTTGGTGTAAAACACTTACTGTGCATTGACGTCAATAATTAATAACATGTAAGTATGACAGTCGTTTCAAATGGTGAAAAACAATTTAAAAAGGTACACCAGCAATTTAGGAGAAATATTATTTTATTTGTGTACCATAGTATCAAGAAAATTACATTACTCACCGGGTGATGCAGGCATATTACTTATTTATGTGAGAACATATCCGAGAAAAACTATTCGAATATGAGGTCAGCAATTAACGAGATTTAAGTTTCATATTCCTACCACAGTTTCAAGATAATTACATCTACACACCATGTGATATCAGCTATTGGCTATTTGGAAGCACATTTATGATAAGAACAATTAGAATAAGCAACACGCGCTTCAGTAAATTAAACAGTCACCCTGGAAGGCCTACATATTATTTAGTATCACTGGACTGACAAGGAGACGGGCGATGGCAGATGTCTGCAGGTAAGCAGAATCAGTCTCAAAATGGTTATGACAGATGAGAGAACGGCGGTGGACAGCTAATCAGTCTCTGGCCGAGATTTCATCATCCTCGGCCGGCGCACATCCAGAAGATGTCGTGGAAGTGCCGAAACATCTAATGAAGGAGGACCTTACCAGAAGAAGAGACTGATGCATGGACCTTATCAATTTTTTTCAGAAGAAGTGTTTCCAGAAAATGAATTGAAAACAATACAAGTTTTATTCGATTGCAAAGTATGTTCTAGAAAACGTGTTTCTATAAACAAGACATGCATACGGTTGTGAAAATCCCACGAATCTGTCCAAATGCTTTCATACGACACACATACCAAATTTTTGGTTTTGCAACAAGTGCAAGTAAACGTATAGTTATCGGTGTGAACTTGATGTTCATTGAATTAAATACAATTGTGTTGATGGTCTCATATAACGATTGTGAGTTCATTTAAAACAAATTGAATAAAACTCGTTCAAATGTATGTGTTGCGTTAAGATTGCGGGAATAACATGTTGACAACATATATACTCTCTTTAATACTAATTGATACATTATTGGTATTTAATTTTTTAACTAGCCTGACTAGCGACTAAGTTTTGAATTCCGCATTAATTTGAAAATAAACTTTTGATGAGTGTCATGTGATTGTTAATCATCGTTTTTAAAAGCAAATAATACAACAGAAGCAATGATAGCAGTATAATACAGTTACTAGTAAAAATTTATTTTACGTACTCAATATTTAAATTGAAAATATTAAAATCACAAAATGCCATACCTATTAATTTGAATAAATTGTTGGGTTAATTGTAGGGTTTTCTCGGTCGTCTTGGACCAGGCGACAAAACAATGTCTGAATGAAGTCAAGATGACTACAAGTCAATAGCTGGAGGGTACTTATTAATCCCACAAAACATTGGAGTTGGTCATCGTGGTACAAACCAAAGAATACTGAAATATATCGTGAATGCAAACGTCCCAATGCTCATTTGGAAGATTTGGAAGCAGTTTTCACGAATGATTTTAAAAGGTAGAATAAATATTTTATATGGTCAGATTGAAGTATAAGAAGCGAATAGGTTGCTATATCATTCATATACATTTTAATTGCTGATCAGACATAAACATTATTATAAAAGAATATTAAATCAAAAAAATATATATACGACATGATGCACATGCTTGATGACGTAAAAATATACCCTTATTGTCTCCCCCGAGTTTTTGAATACGCGACAGTCGACAGGCGATTTTATTACAGCGATATTTGAACAGTATTTGAACAGTACAAATACCGTGCGTCGCCGCGACTGTCGCGCAAAATATCGAGTATCTTTTTGTGTGTCTAGTGTCGCGGTCTGAAATTAGACCGCGATACACGAGATTCGGATAATATGGGCGATATTTGAATAATAAAATATCGTGCGTCGCCGCGAATATCGTGCAAGTGTCGCCCTATGAACGCGAGACACGACACACAAAGCGATACACAATAATTTGCGCGACAGTCGCGGCGACGCACGATATTTTGCGCGACGATTTATATAACACGATATATCGCCTTTTGGCCTACATTCACAAGGGCGAAATATCGTGACGTCTAAAACGTAAACCGTATTTGAATAAACACATTTTGTTAATGTCAAAACACATCGGAAACATTAACTGAATGGAGAGACATAACACACTGCTTCTATATTGCGAGATAAAAACTGATTTTCTAGTTTTTATTAAATGCGTTTTATTCAATATCTTAAATTTAAAGAAAACCACACACACTTTACTCGAATACCGGGAATACGATCGGGCATTTGTAAGGTAACATTTTGTTTGAGAGCGACAAAGTGAATGTCAAGTAATAAATTAATTGGATGGACACAAGAATAACTAAAAAATTAATATGCACAGTGGCACGATTTTACCTAAAATAGCATCCAACAAGCCCAATTAACAATGTAACCGATGTATAGTTGGTTGCTTAAGTTTACAGTTTTTGTACCTGAAATATCATCATAATCGCTTCTCAAATGTTATATACACAATATTTAAATGCCATATCTGTACTGACTATATGGAAATAATGAAAGCTCAGAAAAAGTTTCAGAAAGAAATCCCCATTAACAGCCATTAGTATTGTAAGTGTCCGATTTCTTATACATAAACAGTTTGTTAAATTAGCACTGCTTGATAAACATCAAATGTTCACATACATTATTATAAATGAAATTTATCATCACATGGGTGTTTGTCGTTGGTAATCGGGGGCATATAACCATTTTGTTTATTACTTATAAGGGATAACTGTTCAAACGAAACTGTTACACCCTTTAGAGTATGTTTTTTTCTACAAGAATAATATAAGATCATAATGATCATCTCACTATTCTGATAAGGATCATACTTAAACAAACAACACAGGGATTTTGTTGTTGTGGTCACGCTTACACATTGTTTCCAACATCATCAAATAATTCCGTGGCGAACAGCGTGTGTCGCATTTACCGAAAACCTACAAAGTAATGATCAGTCAGAAATAATTGTCAATGATCTACAAGTTGTATCTCATGAAACAATGTATTGCAATCTAGTCAACAAAATATATTTAGTCGAAATTTTACTTCATTTTCTCATGCCTAAAAAAGGACCAAATTTGGTGTGTTGGTTAACGACCTGCGAGTAATTAAATTGTAACCGATTTGTATGGGTAGACCCTTTATTTGATGTTTATTTCATGAATTAAATAAGCTATGAGTTTAATGTTTGTTCGTACGTGTTTTGTGATGAATTCAATACTGAGTATGAAGAAAGGCATTCTCTTTCTCCGCGTTAAACACAAGATGCTTTATTTACGTTGTTTTGCATTTTTGTGATTGTTAGATATTATCCATTATTAGGTTAGTACGTATTACTCTCCAGAGGCGCTCAACTGTTCAATGCTTATATGTTCAACATTTATTTCCGTAGAAAGTAGCGCATATTTTAATAATACATACAAAAACGAAATATCAAATTGCGTTATGCTTTTGTCTGCACACATCATTTATTTACAACGACCAATTTTCGATCGACGAGAAAGTCGCACAAATCAGTAAAAGTAAACTTGACTCAAATCGTCTGAAAAGCATCTTAACCAGCCAGAAAATCAATCAACATGAACACAGCATTGCGAAATCAAATAAACGTAAACTATTTAACCACTTACCACTTAGATACGTATTTTCATGCATTTGCAGTCCTCAAGAAAGTTAAATTTAATTGAAGACCCTTATTATTAGATTCAAGTTTTTACGGCTTCATCTCTAAACCTTAGGTACTGATAATCAGCGAACAGCATACATCCTGAACAGACTGCGAGCTACTCGCATGCTGTTCTGGTCTTATGCTGTTTGCACATAACCATTTTTACTTTACTTCTGAGTTGGAAAGGGTTAATTGATGAGAACACTGAATTAAAGTTATATACTAGTAACTGTTTAATTTCTGTCTTATATGATACTAGTTGGATTCCTTACGTTTATAACATTGGTTTAATCGTGTGCTAACTTCTGTATCAAAAACTGTATCTTCCTTAAAATTGACCTCGGTATCTAGTGTTAATATACAATCTTATTATAATTATAAATTAAAAACGTTTAACTTAGCTTAACCAAGATATCCATTTATTGCGTTGTAATGCAAAATAATACTCTAGTTTGAAATGAGTCGATAAGTATAATGGGGAGTAAATAAAAATAGACAGCAGGAAAGCAATAACATGTTTAATAACTACACATTTCAGAATTTAAATAATAATAAATACATGGAGCAAAATGTCTCCGTCCAGTCATACTCTTTCATAAAACATCGACATGAAAAGTGAATTGTATTATGAGCTAGAATGTGTTAACAACTTATCAGGGATCTTAATGAACATGCATTCAAAAACTTAATTAAGTCTGAAGCATTATAAATATGTTGATATTCACGAAAGTGCAATTACAATATTTTATAACAACATTTAATCGTCTCTTTATTTACAAAGAATGCAGAGATGCCACTTGGCGGTAGCAGCTGTTTTTTGTTGCTTTAGCAGTACTAACATTTTCACTTCGATCGGTGTAACTACGTGATACGATACAGATAATGTCCTTCTTATATAACATTTTATTTTGAGTGCAGTATTTCGATATTTACTGCCTCGTTAATTGATTCAGGACAAAATAAGACATTTTTTCAGCCGTTCAGCTTAGAACGTAAGCAGATTTTAACAAAATTTTCATAAACCTACCTTTAGAAAATGTGTCCCATGTAAAGCAAATGTTGTCAGATATATAAAAAAAAAAGGTCTATATTTTAATAGTTGTTCAGTATAAATATTATACAGTGTATTTATATCGTACAAGTATATTCAAGTATCCTGTACCTAAATTCGTGACGAATGTCTGTTCACTTTGGTTTGGTTATTTTCCATCCGTAATGTATTACCGTGATGCGATTGTAGTTATGTTACTGTTATTTCCCGATCTTTGAAACAAACTACGAGCGCGATTCCTGAAGCGACTGTTTATCGACAAATAAATGAGAGGATTGGCAAAGTTGTTAATGAAATACAGGCGTGTGAGGAGAAAAATGAGTGTGCTCATAGTGACTCCGACGTTGTGGTTTGAGGCGTTAACAATTATCACAAATATGAGAGGAACCGCTTGAGTGAACAAAAACACCACGAAAACCAGTGCTAAGCAAATTGTAGCTTTTCTTGCAGCCTGCCGCGTTCGAATGAATGCGTCGTTTATGTTGCCCAAGCCAGTTGGCGCAACACGAGCAGCATTGCGGAACTTTGGGATGATGTTCAGATAGCATACGCATGTCACCACGTTGGATATCAGTATAATTAGAAGGTACACACCATATACTATTGTTTGCAACTGAGCCTTTTGTTGGTCATAGTAACAATATCCAGACGGCGAATTTTTATTGAGAACAAATGAAGGCGACCCGAGGCCGATTGCTAACAATATTGAAATTGCTCCGAATAATTTAGATTTCCTCGCTGATATTGGTTCCTGATTGGTGATCATTACGGACCGACGGATTACGGCGGAAGCAGTGATCAGAGAAGTCGAGGCTATGTAGCAAGTGTGCATAATCATGAAGTGCAAACTGCAGAAAAACGATGGCATGAAATTATTCCAAACTTTACTAGTAATAAGCATATATGACGGTCCGCACACTGCTAGCGAGGCAATGTCACAGACTGCGAGATAGAACACCACCCAGTCGGTCGCCGTCGGAGTTGTAATTTTTCTATGCACAAGCACGACGAGGATATTTCCCGGTAATCCGAGAAGCATAGCTAGGGCGATGAAAGCGTGCAGACCGTGCACAAAACCCTCCGGGGTAAAATGCAGCACCGGGTGCTCTAGGGTATTGTCATACGAAATTTCGGTTGTGTCGTTCGTCATGCTTGTCTCATTTAATGAATCCATTCCGATCCTGCTGATGAAGTATTTTTTCGTTTTCACAAAAGCGTTGTAACTTATCAAATGATATGATTTTGCTTTATTAATATGGCACCAAATAAACGTCTGGAGGGCTTTACAAAGGTTAATGGAGTATCGCACAGTATCGCAAACTTTAAGCTTCTAGCACTATGGAATAAGCGAGAAAAATTATCTTGCAATATATAGCACGATTCCTACCAACAGCGTCTCATCTATTGGATAAAAATAAATAGCAGCAAAAAAGACCATTGTGATTCGTCAGTTTGTTTTATAGGCGGTATTCCAATACACTTCTCGCTGATCTTCCATTAAACAGACATCAAACTTACCCTGGTTAAATAAACGCAATAAACCTGCATACAGAATAAAAAATACACATATCATCCAATTTTGAAGATAATGTGTCACTTAATCAGCAATAAATGATAACAAATTAAATCTGAAGCATGTTCATTGGCCAACAAACATCATTTTCCCTTTTTACCGAATTTCAACACAAACGTACCGTCCGATGCCAATTAAGACAACATTAATGAACTATTTTGAAATGTTAAAGGATTGTTCAAAGACATTTATGTAACCCATGTCAAGAATTTAATTTATCAAATATCATATTCATAGAAAATCATAGGGAAAAACTTTTTACAATGGGATTATATTTGTGCAGAAATAATTTATCGATCACACACGTTTTTATTTGTTAACTTACCTACATTCATTTTTGGCGGTCTATTTGGAAAGCTCATTGCTTGTTTTTGCTTGCCTTGTTATCTTCTTTCTTTATGTGCAAATATCGCGATTTTAGTATTTCAAAGTAAACGTTAAATTTTAGTGAATTAAGAGTTTCTCACGACCTGAAAAAGGTATTTATATTTTCTGTTAAGATCATATAATCTATGTATGCAGACGAGTTAAAGTAGTTTTGTTGTGAAGTTTCCCAACGGTTTTACAAATGTACATATTAATTTGCATTAAATGGTTAAACATATTTATCTCTTGATAATGTTTTAAAGTTTTATTATTTTATATTATAACATGCCATACCGTGTTTCCCATGTAATTAAGCATTACGAATATTTTTATCTTACACATGTTTAATATACTTTTAAAGCTGTTTCATTGGCTTATTTTCGTTCGATTGAGCAATCGCATTGTGTTATTTTGCTGAAATGACGTTGCAACGTCAAAAAAACGTTACAAAATGTAAACAACATTCGGGATTTATCATTATGTTTGCGTAAATATTTATTTAATTTGCTCATTTAAAAGCATGTGATAAAAAGATCTAACTCAATTACTGAACTCGTTTAATAAAATATGGTATGATATGGCAACTCGTGTCAGATCCTATATTTCTACACTACAAAAATCACTTCATAAAAAGATATGTGTATTTTGCCCACACTATTTTCCTTATTTACCATAGTTCAAACAAAGTTTGCAACATGTGTATTTCCATTTGAATTTGGTTGATTAGTGTAAATCTCTTAAGTTAATATACATTAACTATATTTATCATCTTGATCCAGGTTGGTAATACATAACCTAGTTTGTACAGCTTCGTTTGAAGACACCAGAAATATGAACCACTTCACTGCTCTGTTGGCGTTATAAAAGTAAGGCTAAGCAAAGGTAGACAATATGAAAGGAATATGATATAAAAGGATTAAAACAACTTGTTTGCCTATGCATGAATATTTGCAACGCCATCCTTTTTGTTTTTAATCAATCATCACAGATTTAAACTGGACACAAATCCCATACTATTACCACAGGCACTTGTAAACAGCTTGTCCGCTGACTAGAGTCGTTTAGTGGGACTAAATCAAGTGAAGTTATCTTTACCAAAATTACGTGTTGTCGTCGAAAATTTGATCGCAGCGTTTTTGGAATTGTTCGAAGATCCTCAAAGTGAACTTTTGTTTTCAATGTTGGTATACTAAAATTCTAAAAATGTACACATTGTATTCAAAAACGCGAAAGCCAATTTATAAAGAAGAAATATTTTAGAACGTTATATCAAACAATTATGAATATTTCTTTTGAGAAAATAGGTGCATCACAACTGAAGCTTTAACAGCCAATTAACACTGAACATCAACGAATATGTCGTAAAATATTGCGAAAATAAAGTTGAAACATGAAAAAAAGTGTGAACTTATGAGGTACGTCGTGCTTCCGACGCTTCCCGAAGACAATCTCGCATTTTCTCTCGTAAATATTCGGATATTGTCGCGGGAAATTCGAATAGAATATATGGTGACACAAAAACGGCCATTTTATAACTCATTAAATCTATGTTACCATACCGTATTTGGCGTTAAAATTTTGGCTATTGCTATAAGGAAGATTGATTTTGTATTGGCTGATTTATTTTTACGAACTATTCGTTGATATTGAGTGTTTATTTGGCTTTAACATAATTTGTTAATTATACAGCATAGATATAGAATATGAATGGGCTAGTGATAAGCGCGATGGGCTTTGCTCCCAAAGGACTCGGGTTAATAACCCGTCAAAATCATAACTTTTTAAATTAACCATTAAACGTTAAATTATTGCTTTTTTTCTATAATACCAATCATTCAATCGTTGTTGTTATTTTATTAAATAAAATGTGTTTCTAAGAAATTATTTCAACAAACTCCATTCATTATTCATATTTGAAAATTTCTGAGAAACCATTAAATGTATGTCAGCATGAAAGTTCGTGTTGGTTGTTTTTTCTTTTATAAAGACTTTAGTTCGTTGACGTTAGCTTAAAAATATATAAGAAAGAGTTAATATCGGTTATTTGGAAATTTGTTTGTAACACTAATCCGCTGGTCGAAAAGGGTCCCTTGTCGGGGGCGGGTCCTTTGTCAATCAACATAACTTACCGATAATTAATAGGGCTTCATGTTACCGGCAATTGTTTTCTTTGTGTATTTTTAGCTCCCCTGAGCATAACGAGCTCATGGTGATCTTTTGTGATCGTCTTTTGTCCGTCATTCGTATGCCGTCGTTATTATCTGGCTCGTTAACACTACAACGCTCATATTTTGTGTCCCCTGTTCATTAATTTTGGTTAGAACATTTGTTCAAATAATATATTGTCTGAATTGTTGGAAATGGGGTCAATTGAAGTCAAAAGTCAGTTAAGTATTTCAAATACAATTTAAGAAAATGTTTGTAAACCCTCTAGAAATCGCATTTTTGTTCCATTCTCCATGACAATTTCCATCTATTTGTTCTAATTGAATTTGGGCCGTGTTTTTTTAACTTCTTGCGACTAACCTCACATGATTTCGGTTTGGATGTTTTATATCATTGAAGATCTTCTGTAACCACACAGTCCTGGATCTAGACGCCGGGCTGCTCATTGATTCATTGATGGATAGGGTGTTTCTATGTTCTGGTATTTTGTGGTGTCAGACATGTATTGTATACTGCACCTTGCTGATACTGCATTTTAATGCTGTGTTGATCTTTGCTTCTTTTTTTGTTGTACTCTTATTTTCAGAAATTCATGGGTTATTGTAATATATTCGGGATTTAGCTAAAGTGGTATAGCATATGTTGATCGATTATTCTCTCGAATTTGTATGTGCCAGCCTTTTAAAATATGTCTCATTCTTTTTGATTCCTCATGTGTAAATGTTCTCGAAAATCAGAAACACCCAACGTATCTGTTGCTTATTTAAGTAATACAATAACTCTTGTTGTTTGTTCTGAATGTATGACTTATAAGAACTTAAATGGAAACAACATAATGCAGTCAATTACGATATAAAATGCTTACCATCCGACGATGGCTAATAACCACTGAAATAAAAGGATTATTTTAGTTTTAACACCTTGTATTCAAAGATTGAAAACAAATACATATACATTATGAACACTAATACAATAATGACAAACATCCAAATTAATCTATGAAGTGCGTGCAATTTTGTGTTGAAAAAACTTTTCAGAAAGATAAAACACAGAAAAGTTATTTTCAAGAGTGTAGGGACAATCAATGATATGCAAATTTGTGTAACATATGAAGGAGGCATATACAAAACACTTATAGTTATATATAATTATATAGACATTTTCCAGTGTAAATAGACAAACATGATGTATAAATTGTTAAAGCAGATGTAAAAGGCACATGGAAACAATAATAAGTGTATATCATTATATATTATGACACATTGTCCAAATTAAAAGAATACTAAAATAAAGGAAAATATATACACAATTATGAAATAAAGTTAAATTAACAACTTAACCAAAATAGTGAACCTCAACTATTATGGATATTGTAAATGTTATTTTTAAATTTTATAGTTTCTTCAATTCTCGTATAATAACAGTAGTCAACATGCCTTACTACATTGTCAAGAACAGCTAAACACCAGCTGAGGGGGAGGGAAATAACCTAGCATTATATTACATTTCAACTATTTCTTGACCCATATTTGCTAAGGCCTTGACAATTTTAGATTTTCGTATTTTTCTTTACATCATAAACACTTGTTATTTTCCGGTTGGTTGGTTGGTTCCACTTAATTATGTATTGATGGTTTAAATTTGAAAATAAACAAGAGATTATTAAATTTGAACCAGATTTTGAATAAACTTATTCTTAACATATATTGATTTCTATTATGTTTGTTAAGTATGACTTAATAAGGGTAATAGTTAAAGCCCTCTGAATGTTAGTTCAACTCAGCACCAAATGCTCGTGGTTAGTCATTGTGGTCATCATAGGGTTCCGTTTTCGTGTCGTGACTCATAGCTTGATACAACTTGGTTAGAATATTTATCTTGACAATTCCTACTACTACTCTGGATCAAGTGCACCCTAAATAAGGTAACAAAGAAAAAATAATGACATGTCAGCTTTAAGCGTGTTAAGACTCTGTAGGCCTCATTTTTAATCATAACTTAATACAACTTGGTCAGCATGTTTATCTTGACAATTCCTACTATTACTCTGGACCACGTGCACCCTTGATAAGGTAACAAAGAAAAATCTTTGATACAGTTTTTTTGATACTCTAGAGAACAAATTTATAATAAAATCCACATGAAACATGTTCTGATTGCTGCCTTGAAAATATATTGGCCAGTTTTGAATCTTAGTCACATGTATCTAAAAACTTAGGGACCAAATCTAATATTAGCTCATTTATACTCTAGAGTCCCCAGATTCATCAAATCTCGATAAACCTGTGTGATAATAATAAAATTGTCCACATATTGGCTAAGTTATATCTGAGTAGGTCACCAAGACAAAACTTTTAAACATCTTGCGTTCACTATAGAGCAAACATGTATGACTCACTTTTGATTAAACTTGGCCGGAATGTTTATCTTCACGTTAGCTATGCCCGATTTGACTCGGTGGTTTGACTTTCGTTCATATGAGTTCAAAACCTAGGTCACGCGGTCAAATTTAGAAAACATTGTTAGAACTATAAAGGCCACCTTTTATTACAGAATGTTTATGAAACTTGGTTAGAATGTTATGCTTCTTATTGATGTAATTTGCTTTCAAGGCTTCGGTTGAAAATCATCCTCGAGTACACTGCTTTCAATTGATATTGAATCCAACTTGTAAGAGGTTTTGACATTCATGCCTGTTTTAAGTTATAGAATGGTTATTTTATACAAATGTTATCTGTTAAAATCTACTGAAACTATGAAATTTAACTAAATACTTAAAAATATCAATATTATTTTTTTTACAATCAGTTTTCAAATCTGAATACATATACTGCTTTGCCTCGAAAACAAATAAGATGCATTTGAAGTACTTAAAAATGCGAAGAGAGTATTGGGACCAGCTGAGATCTGATCTTCAGTACTGTAAACATGTAAATGGAGATAATTGTGTGTAGTAGGTGGGATAATGATGTATGGATTGTTTCCCCTGATCCAGAGAAAGAGAGAGAAAGAGAGAGCACAACAAGAAAAGTTGGGATGAAGAATGATAATATTAATGACAAATCGATGTAATATTTAATAGACGTTACGGAAAATACATTTCCAAAATATAATTAATGCATATATTGCATTACATAATATACAGTTGACTGTTAATATCCCCTTTTTTACATAATTGGATTATGGTATTCAGGACTAAAGTGTTCGTAATTATTGCATGAATACAATCGTCTGCGGTTGATTTAAAGTATGAACAGGTATGTTATAACTATCGAATTTGTATGAAAATACTTATGCATCAGAACTTTTACTTTCCAGGGCAATTACCGCAACCCATGGTAAAGACAAACAACTATTAACGGACATGCGGTGCGATAAAAAAAAAATAATTTACCGGACCTCACCAGATTTTACCGGACCTTATTCGACTTTAACCAAACAATAGGAAATACCTTTATGGAGTTTTTTTCATCATTACGTTCTGAATGGTTAACCATTACAATAACAGGCTGCATGATTTACGGGGTTCACAGGGATTTACACACGGGCTGGAATATTGTTAACACACTGTAAGAACTTCATTTGCCTAATTCCTTATCAAAAAAGGCAGTTTTTTTAAGTTTTGCCGATATCTTAAGATCTAAGAAAAGCTCATTAAATGCGTCTGAAATCGGCGACAACATTTCACATTGCGTGCAGCATAACGGTTTACATGAATGATATACACATCGAATTTTCGGCCAAGAACACGAACGATAATTAACTAGTTCAGATGTATTTCACATGGCATAAGCAGCATAGTTTTATTTATTGTATGAACTTGTGGCAATTCCTAAGAAAAATTGGTTGTACAAGTTGTTTGAAAATAAAAGCACCACTTACCGGTGTGTTAACATCCATTAACGTTTAATTGTCAACCCCAAAAAGTCACGTTATCCTGCACCCGGATAAAACAACAGCTCAATTGACTTATCAGTTTCTTGAAAAACATGAACACCACATGTCGAGACAGTTTTCACGATTTGGCTATTGTATAATCTTGTTAACACTCAAAGTCACATTTTCAGTCCAGTATTTGTGTAACTTAGTGAGAATATTTGTTTGAATGATATCTGGGTCGAGTTCAACAATAGTTCCTGGTTGTTGAAAAAGATGGCAGCCAGGGGGCAGGGCAGATTTCCATAAATGGCAATAGTAAAACATTTTTAACGCTATGGGTCACATTTTCTGTCCAATCTTCATGAAACATGGTGAGCACATTTGTTCTGATGATATCAGGGCTATTTCGAAATTGGTACCGGTCTCTTGAAAAACATGACCGCAAGGGTGCGGGGCAATTTTTTTTATATGGCTATAGTAAAACCTTATTAACATTAGAAGTCACATTTCCAGTTCAAACTTCACCAAACTTGGTCAGATAATTTGTTCTTATTATATCAAGGCTGGCCTTTAGAAATGATTCTGTTTTGTTCAAAAACATAGCCACAAAGAAGCAGGTCAGATTTACTTATATGGCTATAGTGAAATCTTGTTAACACTCTTATGGCCGAAGTGATTGTCCAATCTTCACGAACTTTGGTCAAATGATGTCTCTATAAAATTCCGCCTGAACTTGAAACTAAAAATAAGTCACAAGTTCAAATAACCAATGCATGTTTTAAAAAAGAATTCACTTTCTTAGTCCAATCTTGATGAGCCTTGGTTATAACCTTTATTCTAAGGACATCTCAGCCGAGTTCAAAAACAAAAATGGATCTAGAATTTAAATATCTATGTTTTTATAATGCTTTTGGAACTCCACCTTGTCAGAATAGTTTAGTTCCTTGTGGTCCATGGCTCACTTGTTGAATTTATTCTCTTTTATAAATTTGTAGACAATTGTTTGTTTTAAAACAAGATTCATTAATCTTAATGTTAATAACGATGTTTGTATTGCAGAGACGCAAGTTCTTGATGAGTTAGGACTTCAACTTACAGATGAAATGTCAGGTGAAACAGTTTTTGTTACTATTAAATTATACTTTACAATAGATTGTTTACAGTATACATATTCCCACCCAGAAAGCAGTATGTTTATTTTGCCATGCACAAAATGACTGTTCTATTTTCTGTCACAATTTGTAAAAAAATCTCCTAAGTTTTCATATAAGACTGTAAATGATCAGTTAAACTTGTGCAATTGCTGGTTAATTACAAATTTATTACAATATAGTTGACATTTGTAGAGACGTCAGTGTCATTTCTTAGCTGTTTAAATTGTTGGACTAAATTGAATATTTATTTAAATGGTGTGCAATATTTTATCAACTATGTTTATTGTTTCAAGTCTACCACAGTACATCATGCTATTGACTATTTTTGCATACAAAATAATAACAAATTATGGCAGTTTGTAATAAAAAAGTAACTCGCAGTCTGTTCAGGTTTTATGATGTTTGCTGCTTATCAGTATTTGAGGTTTGGAAAATAAGCCTTAAAAAAAGGAATATATTAGGAAAGGACTTAAATTTAATTTGATTAGTTTAATGACTTCAAATGCGTCAAAATACGTACCTAAGTGGTAAAGGGTTTATAACTATTCGGTAAAGTTAGATTTTTTAATATGTACTGGATATAAATGACTGTATGTTTATATTGGTAATATTGGTGTTGAGACGATGTAATAAAAACAATCCCATCGAGAGTGTAGTGTATTCCAGGTCAGAATAATTTTTTTAATGTTTTAATAGCAAGTACAGTTAATGATGGTTCTTGAAAAACCTTACGTTTTCAAGAATGTATTGTTGGTAAAATAATGTTTTTGAAGTAAAGTTAACATGGACTGTTTACCTAAAACCATGTGTATTCAACTTATAGATTTTTTTTAAAATCAGACCAAGTCTTAAACTTCCTAGATTTAAATCGTGGTAAGTGACTTTATGTAAAAGTGCAATGGTTCATTAGCTCTGTGAATGCTCTGTAAATGCAGATTTTGTATTGTTTGTATAAAATATTTATTAAATATCTTTTATAGTTTAATGTGTTGTTTACTTGCTGCATACAAGTATTGTTACTAGTGGAATATATCAATGAATGTTTGCATTAAGTATATAACCAGTATGTTTAAAAATGAATACATTATACTTGAACACATTATAGATAACATGCAACAATCTCTTTGTATGTATTTTTTTTCAAATTTACCATAGGAAGCACATGTTAGTGTGCTTTTGCTTATGTTCAGAGTTTAAAAATTACTGGTATCTTATCCGATAAACATGTATATTTTCATGTTAACACTTCATATACTGGATCAGTAACTAAAGTTTTTGAATTGTTGATCATGTAAAGTGTTGAACCATTATTTTTGTTATAAATTATTATCCCCTGCCGAAGGTGGAGGGATATGGTATTGGGCTTGTTTGTAACCACTTAATGGTTTTACTGTATGTCAAGGGATTTGCACTGATCCATAAACACAATATTATTTTGCGGGGGATATCAATTCAACGAATTTGCTTGTTTATATTATATGTTGATCATCCTCTTTTGGTATATTGAAGCTGTGATTAATAAACCAATATCAATCATATCGGATAATTGTCATGTTTACCGTTAACTATAGAGTTTAGCAGTCGGTCTATACGACCAATGGCGGAAACAAAATACATTTGACTTTAAAGTATCAATGCGATAGACATAGTGTGGTATTAATTGGCTTTCCTACATTCCAAGGTGATGGAACACTTACATGTTTAATTATTTTCTCTCATCAATTACACTTAATTGATGAAACTTTACAGCAAAATCATTTTGTGCAAAAATATATTATGAATAATACATATTTTTCAACATGATAAGACATGTGTTTCTCTTCAGTAAACTAGATAATGGTATTCAGGCCCTATGCCAATATTTTATTTATGTCCATTTAAAAGTATGATGTAAAAGAGACTTGTTAATAAAGTTTAATATCTTTCATTATATTATTCAATGAATGAACTTAAATAAATGAATTCATTTTGAATTGTTTTGAATAATTTAAGCAATGAAAACATGTCAAATAAACAAGAGGGCCAAGATGGCCCTGAATCGCTCACCTGACTAACCTTGTCACATCAACTTAAATTCTATCAGCCCATATACAATCCCAAGCCAGATTTCATTAATTTATACATTCTGACGAAATTTCATTAAAACGTGATGTAAACTGTGACCTCTTTCATCTACACAAGGTTTTACTAGCATTGGTCCGGTGACCTAATTTTTGACCCCTGATGACCCATAAATGATTCAAAACCAGTTATTATCAGCATAAACATTCTGACCATATTTTATTAAGATCAGATAAAAACTATGACCTCTATTTTCTGCACAAGGTTTTTCTATTATTTAACTAAATGCCCTAGTTTTTGACCCCATATGACCCAAAAACAATCCCAACCTAGATTTCATCAAGATAAACATTCTGACCAATTTTCATTAAGATTGAATAAAAACTGTGACTTCTATTGTCTACACAAGGTTTTTCTATCATTTGACCTAGTGACCTAGTTTTTGACCCCAGATGACCCAAATACAATCCCAACCTAGATTTTATCAAGATAAACATTCTGACCATATTTCATAAAGATTTGATGAAAACTGTGACCTCTATTGTCTACACAAGGATTTTCTATTATTTGACCTAGTCACCTAGTTTTTGACCCCAGATGACCGAAATATAATCCCAACCCAGATTTCATCAAGATAAACATTCTGACCAAATTTCATAAAGATTGGATGAAAACTGTGGACTCTATTGTCTACACAAGGTTTTTACAAGGTTTTTCTATTATTTGACCTAGTGACCTAGTTTTTGACCCCAGATGACTCAAATACAATCCCAATCCAGATTTCATCAAGATAAACATTCTGACCAAATTTCATAAAGATTGGATGAAAACTGTGACCTCTATTGTCTACACAAGGTTTTTCTATTATTTCATCTACTGACCTAGTTTTTGACCCCAGATGACTCAAATACAATCCCAACCCAAATTTCATCAAAATAAACATTCTGACCAAATTTCATAAACATTGGATGAAAACTATGACCTCTACTGTCTACACAAATAAATTGTTGACGGACACACGCACGCACACACGCACAGACGCACGCACGCACAACGGACGCCGGACATCACACGGTCACATAAGCTCACCATGTCACTTCTGAGCTAAAAAATGCGCTTGCTCCTGGATTTGAACCAAGGACCTCTAGTAGGAAAAGATAATGCGCTGCTACCACTCTGCAAACTTGAAAATTGCAATTGTTGTTGAATGTGTTGTTGGTAATGCAAATTATATATGTTATAAGTGCTTTACTATTTATTGATTTTGACTGAATTTAAAAAAAAGGAACACGTGTTTTTAACATTTTTTCCATCAGCAGTGTTCTTTTACTTGTATGAATATAATGCATGTATTCGTATTTGAATGTTTTAATTGTTTTTGAACACTGAGAGCAGGACCCTTATAAGTTATGATGAGTTATTGCTTCATTTTTCAGATGTTAACATGACTTGATCCTATTTGTTACTTGAAATTGTATAAATACATTTGTTTTTATTTGTGACATTATATTTAATACTTGAATTATGATGTAAATAATCTAAAAGCCACAATGTTTCAAAGTTTTTCGTCCTTTAATTGTTACATGTAACACGGTAGTCTCTTGCCATAGACAGCAGGGTTTTCGAAAAGATATATAAATGAAACATTTATTAAATGTGATGTTTTAGCTCACTACATGTGTTTGAATTTTAATCTGTTCCTAATAAAAATTAATATGTTAGCTGTTGGGCATCCAGGCGCAATATAGACTTCTATTTATTAAATTTATACTAATTTTTACAGTTGGCATATGACCAAGATTTCTGCAAAAGCAAGAACAACTGGAAAAATTGATACTTGTTCAGAACGTTTGTCACAATGATATCACTGCCAAGTTAAAAAATAGGGGGTCATAAAGAAGGTCACTAGGTCATATTGAAAAAGAATTGTTGATACTATAGATGCCCCATGTGTTGCATAATCTTTATGAAACTTAACAAATTCTTGTCTTCAAGTTTATCAGAAATCATTTCCGGCTAAGTGTTGTTTATTGCAATAATAACCAACTTTCTGAAACTCTGATGAGTAGGCCACGAAGGTATAAGCCTCGAAAAACAAGCTTCGGAATGACAAACCGTTGGTAATAACAACAATATCCAACAATTGGCTGTAAATAATTTTAACTTTTCTACGAATAGACATTATTCGTCTTCTACAATTAGAACATTGTTTTATCTATACTCTTTCAGAGACGTTAAAAAACTATAAAGCAGGTGCACTTTACTAAACAATTTTATTGATTACTGTATAAGTGAATATTTCCGCGTGTCGAAAAGTTAGCGAATTCACAAAAACAGACATTTCGCGTGTGGAAATGTTAGCGAATCGCCCGTATCAAAAGGACATAAAAATATTTCACGTTGTAAAAATTGCAATTTATTGCTGGTTACATACAATCCGATTATAATTGTCAGATACTTACCGTTAGTTTAAACGATCGTTAGATATTTGTAATGCATGTAGTTTTATACACGAATTTACCTAAATCTCCCAGTACACACAAATTATACCTCTAAAGCTTTTGTGTCAAATTAATAGTCGCATATTGACAAACTATCTAAGGTAACTTTAATTTGAATGACAATACAATACCGTGCTTCAGTGATGTGAGGGGGGAAAACTGTTAACAATGCCTTTTCTCCGATAACAATAATCCTATTGTTATCAAGCGATAGGGTGTGAAATAATGTTTTCCTAACGGGGCTACTGTATTGATCGATATGCGATACCTAAACAACTGTTTGTAAAATCAGTTTATTTGTCCAGTCATTTATTTTCAGATGTAACCAAACAGCTTTGGCAATCTTTGATGTATTCAAAGCCCATACTGGATAAGCTGTATCAACACAACATTCGAGCTGTCTTTGTGCCTCCGTCCTGCACAGATCAACTTCAACCGTTAGATGCAATACCAAATAAACTGTTCAAAGATGAACTTAAAAGTTGTTTCCAAGCGTACTATTCAGATTGTGTTGCAGAAAAAGTTAAAAACAATTTAAATGTTGTTGATATCGACCTGCGCACATCATCAATAAAGGAAATCCACGCAGTGTGGCTAATGAAGGCACACGAAACAATTTCATCTAATATCGAGATGATTAAATCAGCCTTTGATAAATGTGGCATTTAAACATTATGTAGCATTGTGCGCTGTGTGCATATTTGGTTGTCTTTGTATGCTTTGCACGTTCAGTATATTTGTGAAGTTGTGTGTCTTTGTATGCTTTGCACGTTCAGTATATTTGTGAAGTTGTGTGTCTTTGTATGCTTTGCACGTTCAGTATATTTGTGAAGTTGTGTGTCTTTGTATGCTTTGCACGTTCAGTATATTTGTTAAGTTGTGTCTTTGAGTAATGCTGTAACTAAGCAGTATGTTAATAGTTCATCAAACATAAAATAAACATTTTGTTTATAATACGTTTTTATATATATTTCTCCAAAATGTTATAATCGTAATTATGTAAAATCGATAACAAAGTAGTTTTTATCTTATACCAGTGTCAAGATTAAATTTCTTACACGATGGTATACAGTAATTATCTTTACCCGGTGTCACCGTAAATTTCTACCTCAATGGGGGCGCAATTTTGGCTGGGGGAAAATTTAGCGAATTTATTGCGTTCGCGAAATTCGCAAACATTTCCACCTCGCTAACTTTACCACTTATACAGTATTATACTTACTTTTACAATCTAAAGTTCTGCCAATGATTTGAAGCAGGATAGACAAAACAATTGTCTATTTTTGTGTATAGAAAACAAGTAACCGGTCGTGGTAAAATACTACATGTATATAAATTGTTGCTTATTCCTTGCAACTAAACTGAGGTGAACCACCCTCTTGACACGACCAAGATGTGATCATGCATATCATCGACTGTTAAAGAGCAAATACAAGCAACTTGTACATGTACAAAATATGTTGATTGTATAAAGGAATTTTATTTCGAAAATGTGGTTTTGAAAGATACCGAGTTTGCTCTGGGGCGCCGGCATCTTCAGTCCGAACTAACTTGTCAAACCTTATAATTTATTCTGATTGAATCATACATTTTCCCGAGTATCCCTTGACTGCTATAAACAACGCAGGGATGGGATGATTCTTTATGTTCGGACTTAGTCGAAAAGAATCGTCATAATACAAGCCGGCAATGGTTGAACATACAATTTGACAACAGGAGGTTTTTTGTTGTACGATTAAGAAAGACTTATCTCAATCAAATGATCAACCATTGCAGTCTCAAGCTGAAAAAACACTTTTGACGTTTTTACTAATGCCATTGTTTATCATTGACTATAGGCTGTTGTCTTGTGAAGAATCAATATATTTTGTCTAAGACGTAAACGAGTACCATGCTTCGAGGTCGAGGTACAATTAGGGGTTAAAGATCATATTCGGGCATAGTTCAGCCTGTCCAGACTTAAACTCAGAATGCATTAGGATATAGTAAGAGAACTTGCCGCTCCTGTTCACCTTTGCGTAACGACGTGTTGCTTGCAAGCCCTGTTTCAATCGCTTAAATGTCTAGGTCAAAGCTTAACAAATGGGTATGATACAGCATTTACAGATTGTAACATCTTTCAAAGCGCAAGTTAAAAATAACTTAACCAACAGGTTCGCCCTGTTGAGATTGCCTGTGTCCTCCATGAAAATGTCAAGGTCACTCTCTTATTTATTCACCCGTCTCTTGACGGGATGTCTTAGGATTTCACCCCTGGCTCTTGAACGTATTTTTACTCAGATCTTCATCATTATTTCACAGTTGGTACATACTCAATTAAAAAATATAGTGAAATGTAAAACATATCGGGCTAGAATCACCAGTTGTATTGCACTTTTCGTGTAAAAACAACTTAGCCATTTTTTTGACGGTATTAGGTTTATTTAGCTCGACTACTGAATAGTCCAGGCAATACTACTACCCTTAATATCGGCGTCTGCGTCTGCTTTTATTAAGGTTAACGTACATCATTTCCATATCACTGTTTTTACTACAGGCATTCAATTGAAACTTTACACGTTTTTGGGGTCACGGATCAAGTTCAATAAATCTGACCGGGCTTAATACATGTGCATAAAGTATCGTCCCATATTTACCCGTGTGCTTTGCGCAGGCTCATCTGGATGGATACTTTTTGCCTTTGTGGAATGTTTCCTTTTGGGAAGTCTCTTGTTTTAAAAAAAAACAGTCTGTGCGGAAAATGTCGTTCTTGAATAGCATGTATAGACTGCATAGGCTAATCTGGGACGATACTGTACGCACAAGAATTATGTCGGGTTTTCCCAAAGCGCGACTTATATGTATACAATTTGTGCAAAATAGAACTAATCATTACTTGGTCGTTTGTAAAAAAATCACATATCTGGGCATTTAGAAAAGTATGCATTATTTATATTTTCAAACAACACAACACCAAAACAAATTACCTGTATGAAATATTTATTCAAAGGGCATTGAAAAGAATGCCAGAAAATGTTGTGAGGGACCAGTCATTAATTATTTCGGCTCCATAGTGTACATTTTTGACCCAGATTTCGTCTCCTGGCTCGATTTTCAGCATTACGGTTTGTGTCCCTTGATCCCAGATGATTGCTGTCGAGTGCAATAGGGCTACATCTTGACCATTGTGGGTAATCGCAGCATGAAGGTATATGTTGGTTTTGGGCCGATGAAAAACGGTGGCTGTAAAAATATGAATTTCTCTTGATGGGGCAATAAATAAGCCGTGTTGTGGATGAAATCCCCCGCCATAGTTTAGGACAATTTTATCAAATTAGATATTCTGGTTGGCGCTCACAGCATTTTGGAGATTCGTCTTGACAGCTGTGAACGCAACGGCAGGTCGAGATGATTCTCATTGTTTGGGAATTATCACAAGAAACTGGTCTGTTAATATTGGGGATACAAGAGGTTACAAAAACGTTAAACGGTTAAACTTTTGCCGTTACCGGTTATTTACCGGTTAACCGAAAAACCTTAATGCACGCACTATCAACCTATGTCAGCAATGTATGCATACAGCCAAAATACCTGAAAATGATAAACAATTTTCTTTTTCTTTTAAAAGTCTTCTAACCCATCATAAATTTTGCTTAAACAATATAGGTGAGTATTCTGAGCGGTGTCTTACATCGGTTTGAAACAGTCCAACCATCATAACCATTGCCAGAAATATTCACACAACACATTTAAAATATATATAAAACAATAGCATGGTAACTAAAACTTAATATTAACACAAGAGAATACACAATTCCATTGGCTTAGGTATTAAAAGCAGTAGTTTAATATTTATATTTTAACATAGTGTTGAAAGTATGCATTCACTAATCGGATTCAAGATTCAGTCGTCACAGAAGTTTTTCGATTCCATTTAGCTCTATCTCCCATATTTATACAAACGGGTGAATGCTGTACTGGACCATCTCCGGTGTTTAGAGCCATATCTCCATACCTAAAATTGCAAATAACATTAACATATAATTTAACATTTAATTTACCAATGTAAATATGTAATCATATTCATATTCTACGTTTGCTCATAAACACTCTGGTATATTTTTATCCACATACGTGCATAAATAAGTGAGAAAATAAAGGTTAAACCTTTAACAGCGTATTTCTCCAAACAAATGAAAATGGTAGTTAGAACTACAGCAATCAAGCGACGAAATATAGATATGTAAAAGCTAAATGCTTAATTTTGTTCGAACTAATTTTGGCATGCTTAAAAAAATCGAAACCGCAAATAAAATCGAACTTACGGACATAACGGTTTAGTCAGCATAAGTATTAAGGCCGCCGTTTATTTATCGATTCAAATGTGTTTTGTTACAGCGGGGTGTTCGCGTATTTGTCTGGTACAACATCTCAATTCAATATTTGTTTTTAAAAAAGGGCTGCTTATTATTTAAATGTTTGAGTGGCAGACATATAAAAAGGTTCAAACTTCGATACACTTCTCGAACAATTTAATACTAAATATTGTGGGAGATTGGGAAAGCTTTAACAGTGTCACCGCTTAAACACATATTTTAAATCAATCAACGGTATCGGAATAATGAAGACGCTGTACGTTGTCATAACAACCGGTGTCCGATGTTGACACATACCAATCAGTCAATCTATAGCATTAAAATAGACATGAAAAGACTTAATATCGTTCGTATACAAAATCACATTTCAAGGAAATTGGTTCTTCACATGATAACACTTTGTAAAATACCTAACTTTCGTTTCAAAGGTATACATGTACATCAATTACATCGGGAAGCCCGTCATCTGCCTATGATGTATTTATTATTGGAATATTTATCTTTAACAGTTCTCTCGTTGTCCGTAATTAGCAGTATAACACCGAGGTACATGAAAATAAGCATTAACCGGTTAACATACCGTTTACGGAAATTAACTTCAAAATAATGCATAGTTTCTTCTCAGTAATATACTATTAATTTCTTCGACGTCTGTATGAAAGGAAATATGTGATGTTATCACCCAGCATCGAAGCAGAAGATCAAACACATAAACGTATTATTGATAAATGAACAGCATGTTGAGAGAACGTTATTATTTGTGTACCAATTAATGGGGTTGAGTAGCAAACGGATGATTTCTCTAAGATATCTTACTACCTGTAGTGTTAACTCGACATATATTTTAATAAAATGCATGTTAAAAATCTAGTCATCCATATTAACAACATCGAAAGAAAATACAACTAAGCACTTATTTAAGACATGTTTTGTTCTTCCAACCCAACAAACCAGACATTATGAAACAAAAAACACTGTAGGCAGTACCAGAACAGGACATCACTTTATTCGTTTCACGGATTACAAAATAATGACATTTTGTAATAACATCTGAGCTTATTTATAAGAGAATTACACAAATATCAAACACACAGTCGTATATACGGTAAATAATAGTAGATTATGTGGGAAAGTGGTTGTTATGTGAAGAAATAAATAATAGTTAAGTACATAAATACGCTCCAATTACAAAGGTAGGATTTATAATTAATAACAACAACATTCATTATGACAATACTTCTATTAATAGTAACAACAACAACAACAAATAATAGTTACAATAAATTAATAGTTAAGTGCTTGTATGTGGATACGCTCCATTTACAAACGTAGGATTAATGATTTACAACGTCAACATTAATTAGAAAAATACTTCTAATAATAGTAACAACAACAACATCAGCGATAATGCTAATGATAATAATAATGATGATACTTATAATGATGATAATAGTAATCATGGCGATGATCGAGATGACGACGACGATGATGATGATCATTATGTTGATGATATTGGTGAGTATACAGCTTGAAGGAGCAAATATTAGGATTACACTTAACATTAGGCGTCATACATAGTTCTTCAAATTCAGTTTATTTAACACGCTGTGGCATTTACAATTTATAATACATACATGTTCATGCATTTGTGTAATGAGATAAACTATTGCAATATCCACTTTAAAATTTAATTATGTTTGAACGTAAGAAATTCCCCTTAGTATAAATAGAGTACTCTCGCATCGAAAGTAAAGTTTTGGAGGGAAACCGTACGGAAACTTTTAAGCGATTGTCAGATATATTTTTTTAATACGGTCTATATTTCAATACTTGTTCAACACTTATATACAGTGTATTTATATCGAAAAGTACATTCAAGTATCATGTAACTAAATTCGTGACAAATGTCTGTTTACTTTGTTTTGATTATCGTCCATCCGTAATATAATATGCATTAACGTGATGTGATTGTAGTTGTGTTACTGTTATTTCTCGATCTTTGAACCAAACTGCGAGCGCGATTCCTGAAGCGACTGTTTATCCACAAATAAATGAGAGGATTGGCAAAGTTGTTAATGAAATACAGGCGAGAGAAGACAAATATGAGTGTGTTCATAGCGACGCCGACGTTGTGGTTTGAGGCGTTTCGTATGAGAGAAACGGCTGTAGAGAACAAAAACACCAGGAAAACCAGCATTGTAGCTTTGGTTGCAGCCTGCCGCGTTCGACCGAATGCATTGTTTATGTTGTCCAAACCAGTTGGCGCAACACGAGCAGCATTGCGGATCTTTGGTATGATGTTCAGATAACATACGCTCCCGATTGGTGATCATTACGGACCGACGGATTACGGCGGCAAGAGTGATCAGAGTAGTCGAGGCTATGAAGCAAGTGTGCACAATCATGTAATGAAAACTGCAGAAAAACGATGGCATGAAACTATTCCAAACTTTCCTAATAATAAGCACAAATGACGGTCCGCACACTACCAGCGAGCAAATGTCACAGACTGCGAGATAGAACACCACCCAGTCGGTCGCCGTCGGCGTTGTAATTCTTCTATGCACAAGCACGACGAGGATATTTCCCGGTAATCCAAAATGCATAACTAGGGCGATGAAAGCGTGCAGACCGTGCACAAAACCCTCCGGGGTAAAATTCAGCAGCGGGTGCTCTAGGGCATTGTCATAAGAAATTTCGGTTGTGTCGTTCGTCATGCTTGTCCCATTTAACGAATCCATTCCGATCCTGATGATGAAGTAATTTTTCGTTTTCACAACAGCGTTGTAAGCTATCAAATGATATGATTTCGCTTTATTAATATGGCACCAAATAAATGTCTGGAGGGTTTACATCGGTTAGTGTAGTATCGCACAGTATCGCAAACTTTAAGCTTCTAGCACTATGGAATAAGTGAGAAAAAATATCTTGTAATATATAGCATGATTCTTACCAACAGTATTTCATCTATTGGATAAAAATGAATAGCAGCAAAAATACCATTGTGATTCGTCAGTTTGTTTTATAAGCGGTGTCCCAATACACTTCGCGCTGATCTTCCATTAAACAAACATCAAACTTACCCTGGTTAAACCTCAACGCAATAAACCTGCATACAGAATACAAAAATACACATATCATTCAATTTTTAATAGTATGTGTCACTTATATCAGCAATAAATGATCAGCAATTGAATACTGTTCAAATTATATCAATCATATTCATAGATCTGAATGAAAAACATTTGTAAATGGGATTATGTGTGTGTAGAAACAATTTAACGAACACACACGTTTTTTTTGTTAACCTATCTACATTTATTTTTGGCGGTCTAATTGGAAACTAATTGCTTGTTTTTGTCTCGCCTTAGTATCTTTGTTTCTGTGCAAATATCGCGATTTTAGTATTTCAAAGTAAACGTGAACTTTTAGTGATTGCAGAGTAAGTCACGACCTGAAAAAGGTATTTATATTTTCTGTTTAACCATTTAATGCATATTAATACTTTCACTCGTCTGCATAAATAGATTATATAATCTAAACATATATATCTCTTGATAATGTTTGTAATGTTTTATCATTTTAAATTCTATACTACAAAAATCACTTCATAAAAAGATGTGTTTATTTTTACCTCACTCTTTTCCTTATTTGCCATAGTTTAACAAAGTTTGCACATGTGCATTTCTATGTGAATTTGGTTGATAAGTGTATAGCTCTTATATTAATATATACATTAACTATATTTATCATCTTGATCCAGGTTGGTAATACATAACCTAGTTTGTACAGCTTCGTTTGAAGACACCAGAAATATAAACCACTTCACAGCTCTGTTGGCGTTATAAAAGTAAGGCTAAGCCAAGGTAGACAATATGAAAGGAATATGATATAAAAGATTCACTTTTTACAACTTGTTGAACTATACATATATTTTCAACGCCGTCCTCAAGCGTCTAATAACAAATCACAGTTTGCCCTCACTCGTTTTTCTCTTTATAAAACCTTGTCACCTGAAGTGTGATTAATGCTTACAGGTAAACTGGACACAAAACCCATACTATTACCACTTGTGAACTGAATGGGCAAGTGATGGACGTTGCTCCCAAAGGACTCGGGTTAATAACCCGTCTTAATCCCACCTTTTAACATCAACCATTTACCGTTCACTTATTGTGTTTTTTCTATAATACCAATCATGCAATCGTTGTTATTATTTTATTAAATAAACTGTGTTTTTAAAGAAATTATTTGAACAAACCCCCCTTCATTATTCATATTTGAAAATTTATGAGAAACCATTAAATGTTTGGCAGCATGCACGTTCGTGTTGGTTATTTCTTATTGAATTGTATGAACACGTTAGTTCGATGACGTTTACTTTTGCTTTTGGCAAACAATAAATAAGAAAGAGTGAACATCGGTTATTTTGAAATGTGTGTGTAATACCTGTCCGCGGTGGGGAAAGGGGTCTCTTGTAGGAGGCGGGTCCTATAGATCACATGCCAATCAACCGAACTTACGGGTAAATAAAAGGGCTTCAATTGCTACCGACAATTGATTGTATATTCACATATTTCATTTGTATATGTTTAGCTCCCAGGAGCATAACGCGCACGTGGTGAGCTTTTGTGATCGCATTTTGTCTGCCATTCGCCTGCCGTCGTTACTATCTGACTCGTTAAAACTCTGAGTGACGCTCATATTTTGTGTCCACTTTTCATTGAAATTGGTCAAAACATTTGTTCCGATAATATTTCGTCTGTGTTGTTGGAAACGGGGATACGTTAGGTCAAAAACAAGGTATTTCAAATATTTAAGCAAATGGTTGTCAACCCTCTAGAAATTAGATTTTTTGATCCCGTCTTCATGAAACAAAATGCAGAATATTTGTTCTAATTAAATATGTGCCGTGTTCTTTTAAACTTCTTGCGAGTAACCTCACATGATTTCATGATGTTTTATACCCCTGAAGATCTTCTGCAACCACAAAGTCCTGGATCTAGACCCCGGGGTGCTCATTGATTCATTGATGGATATGATGATTGTATGTTCTGGTATTTTGTGGTGTCAGAACTGTTTTGTATACTGCACCTTGCTGGTACTGCATTTTAACACCCTGTAGATCTTGGCTTCTTTACTTGTTGTTCTCTTATCTTCAGAAATTCATTTAACTGGATTATTGTAATATATTCGTGATTTCGCTAAAGTGGTATAGCAGATGTTGATCGAGTATTCTCTTTAATTTGTATGTTCCAGCCTTTTAAAATTGTGTCTCATTCTTTTTGGCCCCTTATTTATAAATGTTCTCGATAATCAGGCACATCAAACGTGTTTTTGTTTCTTATTGACAATTTTTTAAAGTAGCTTACAGTACTACATGACAAAAAAGTTAAATTATTTTTAAGTACTACAATAATTCATGTTATTTGTACTGAATGGATTACTTATAAGAACTTAAGTGGATAACACAATGCATTCACTTACAATATAAAATGCTTACCATCCGACGATAGCTTATAACCACTGAAATAAAGGAATTTTTTTTAGTTTCAACACGTTTTATAAAACAGATTGCAAGTAAATACATATACAATATGTTATGCAATCAGAGATGAACCAAAAAATCGGCATCAAATCCAAAGTAATATATTTTGGGACCAGCTAAGAGAAAAAAAGTGGACGTTCTTAAGTATACATTTCCAAAATATAATGAATGAACGCATATAGTACATAACATAATATAACGTTGACTGTACATATCACCTTATTCTGAAAAAATAATTGGATTATGATATTCAGGATTATATTGTATGTGATGCGTGAGTGTAGAAATAATCTGCGGTTGACTAAAAGTATGAACAGTTATGTTATGATCATCAAATTGTTATGAAAATACCTATTGATCAGGATTGTCACTGTACAGGGCTATTACCGCAACTTATGCGGAAGACAAAAAACTCTTACAGGAACACAGTATACAATTGTCAACTCTATTCTTGTAACAGTACAGCAATATTACAAAACAGACAAACTGAATTAGATTTAGTACCTTAATAATGGTTAACTGTTAACGATGATACACATGGTAAACCCTAATATATTTAAGGTGAAACGTATACATCATAAAGTATCTTCATTCTTTAAGATACATAAATAACATTTCACGTGGTAATAAATGCATAAAGTATGTATTCCTAAATACTCTTAATTTAAAACATATAACAACTTTTTTTAATATTCCAAACTTCTAGCAGCTGTAACCAGTACGTGAACTGTATTTCTCTGATATTGAAAACATGCTTTCAGCAATGTATATGAATAAGATGTGATACTAATATCGATGTGTAAACTTATGCCATTTCTGTTATTATCATGTTACATGACAGAAATTAAGATATTGTTTGTTATTAATCATACTCATTGAGGCACTTAAAGACACGCATATTTTCCAAACTGCAATTACAATATCGGACATACCAGAGAGATACTTTTTATTCAAACGGCTTCAAGCTTTAAATTGTTCCAATTCTTAAAGGGATCTTTTCACGTTTTGGTAAATTGACAAAATGGAAAAAAGTTGTTTCAGATTCGCAAATTTTCGTTTTAGTTATGATATTTGTGAGAAAACAGTAATACTGAACATTTACTATAGTCTTATATAGCCATTATATGCATCTTTTGACGATTTAAAAACCTGAAAATTATAAAGCGTTGCAACGCGAAACGATTGAATAATTTGGAGAGTTCTGTTGTTGTCGTTAAATTTTGTGAAACTACGAAGATTGCTTATATAAAGTATAAAATACGTTCCTCATATATACTTGGCAGGATAGCCGAGCGGTCTAATTGGTTTTTACTCCTGGACTCCGGGGTCACTGGTTCGAGCCCTGCTGCGGGCTACTTTTTTTTTACTTTTTTAAATTTTATTCTTGATTTTTTACTGGAGCTTTTTAGATCCAATGTTTACATTTATCAATATAATGCATTTAATGACAAACTTCAAAACATGCAAAAATCTGTGAAAAGGCCCCTTTAAACACGCTTTACGTGCTGGGACACTCTGAAGTCTGTTTCCTGACTAGAACTATTGTTAGACTGTGCCTGATGAGAATATCTTGAGAATATCACCCTAAAAGGGAATCAAACCTGGGACCTTTTGATCTATAGGCTGAAAACCGTTATATCACACCAACGTATGTATTTAAGTACTTTTGTTTATAGTCATATATTGCGTAAATATTATATAAACTGATATTTAAATTTACACGTAGAACCAGTTTTTTTTTGCAACACAATTTGCAGTAGGTGACAATTATTTTTACCCTAAATCATTAACTTAGTTGACAAAAAGGTTTAATTGACGGTCTGTTAACTTTACTGGTGAAAAAGTACACTTCCTGTAAAACGTTATTGAGAGAAAATAATACATTAAATTCGTTATTTATATTTCCAAAAGCATACCCGTAGCCAGGGGGATGTGCGTTCCAGACACTACATTTTTCGACGAGTAAAACAAATTGTACTACAAGTTGCACCCACTTTATTGACGCAAAAACGGTTATTTATCTTTTCCAGGAATCCAGCGAGTCTTCGTATTTAAGCGTTACAATAATGTTGAATTTAATAGGCTACCGACAGGTCACCATATAATGTTACCTGCCTCCAGAAAACTCGACTCGTGGTCGCGACGCCCAAGGTTTCTTTTCCCATTTGCTGGCCCAAATCTATATTAACAGTGAAAGTGACACAATTATCATTGCGGCCGATTTTAATTCGAGAATTGGGTCATTATCGGATATATTAAGTGAGACCGATTTGATCCCTCAAAGAAATGTGCTTGACAAAACTATAAATCAACATGGGCATGCATTTATTGAATTCTTAAATGATACAAGGTTCTGTGTCCTCAATGGAAGATTTGATACGAGCAAGGACAATTATACATCAGTGTCTCGCAAGGGACGAGCTGTGGTGGATTATTTGTGCATTCCGCAAGACAACTTTCACCTCTTTGAGACCTTTGAAGTAGTAACGGTACAGTCTATTGTTGACGCGCACGGACTTCACGGATTACTGGGCGAAAGGTCAAGGTTACCAGACCATAACATACTTATAACGGAATTTAACATACTGAGTGGTGAAAATGTAGGTCAAACTAACAACAAACATGAACGGATTAACGGTTCCCGTTATAATCTGCAACGGATTCCCGTGGACTTCATGAAGAGTGAGTTATCTCGTCTTGCGTTGTTAGATATAATCTCAAGTATTGAAAGGTGCAGAGAAACTCAAGATCAGGTGGATTTTATTTACGATAAGCTATGCTCATGTATCAGTACTGAAATGAATAACTCTGTTCCGAAATTCTGTGATTCAAAACACGTCAGAAAAAGATTTAAACACAAAAAGCCTTTTTGGAACGAACGCCTGTCAGCATTATGGAGTGATTTATGCGATAAAGAAAAACTATATACCAAGTGCAACGGGGTTCGTTCGGTTAAAATTGCGAAGAGAAGGGAGTACATAACAGCGAGAAATATTTTTGACAAGGAACTGAGAACAGCGGAACGGCAGTACCGGGAAGCAATCGCCCTCGACATTGAAGACATGTCAACAAACAACCCAAGAGACTTTTGGAATAAAATTAATAAACTTGGACCAAGGAAAAATAAAGACATTCCCATTGAAATAATATACAGTTACGGGCGTGTATGTCGTGATGAAGGTTCGGTGTTCGAGCGCTGGAGGTCGGATTTTGAGAACTTATACCAAACCACCGATAATAGTGAATTTGACGAAGAATTTTTCGATCGTAACAAAGCTCATAAACAGTTGCTGGAGCTAAATCTGGCAGATCCGCTATATATGCAAAATGAACAGTTAAACTGTAACATAACACTAGAAGAAATAACAAACATCGTAATGGCGGCAAAGTCAAGGTCAGCTTGCGGAATCGATCAGATACCCTACGATGTTCTGAAATTCCCTGAAATTATTGTTGTGCTACAGCAACTATTCCAATTGGTCATGGATACCAACATTATACCAACTATTTGGCGGAAATCTATAATATGTCCAATCTTAAAAGACTCGACCACTGACGCTCGTCTACCAATGAACTATAGAGGTGTAAGCTTATTGTCCTGTGTCAGTAAACTATACAGTTCACTTATTAACAAGAGGCTCACACATTATCTAGACGATAACGACATTCTTGCCGAAGAGCAAAACGGATTCAGAAGCGGCCGCTCATGCGAGGATCACGTTTTCACATTAGACAGTATTGTAAGGGACAATAACTCTGTATTCGCTGCATTTATAGATCTACGCAAATGTTTTGATTTTATCGACCGTGAGATGCTTTTGTACAAACTTTTGCTAAACGGAGTTGACGGAAAACTCTATAACTCTATAAAAAGTATATATAGCCAAACAGTATCGTGCGTGCGGGTTAATGGTCGTTTAACAGAGTGGTTCCAGTGTGACAAGGGCGTGAAACAGGGAGACAACTTATCGCCGACGCTCTTCTCTGTCTTCGTGAATGACCTAGTAGCGGAAATAAACAACCTTGACCTTGGGGTCAAGATCGATGAAAGCTCTGTATCGATGTTACTATACGCCGATGATATAGTCCTTATCGCCAACTCGGAGGCCGATCTTCAGATTATGCTTAACCAAATGCATGACTGGTGTAAACGATGGAGGGTACTCATCAATACAGAAAAATCTAAAGTCGTGCATTTTAGAAAGGGGCGCTCACAACGAACAGATACTGAATTCAAAATTGGATTAAATGTGCTGGAAATTGTAGACAAATATAAGTATCTGGGTGTAGTTATGCACGAAAAGCGTGATTATAGTTTTCATTGTGAAATGCTCGCAAAAAGTGCCGGGAGAGCTCTCGGGTCTATTATAAATAAAATCCATAATATGAAACAAGCTGGCTTTAAAACCTATGAAAAACTATACAATTCGTGTGTGATACCTATATCGGATTACTGTGCATCCATTTGGGGATTTAAACACTTTCAATCAGCAGAAAATGTTCACCACCGGGCAATACGGTACTTTTTAGGTGTACATAGATTTACGCCTATATTAGCGTTACTAGGTGAAATTGGGTGGTTACCGAGCATTTACCGTAGATGGCTTGCAATGATTAGGTTTTGGAATAGACTTGTAAAACTTGACGAATATAGATTAACCAAACGAGCATTTGAAAGGGATTACAGTTCATCAAATAACAATAACTGGTGTAGTGAATTTAAAACGGTCATGTCTAGTCTTAACCTTACGGATTATTATAACCGTAAACGCCCCATTCCAATGGATTTAGCTAAAGAAAGCATGACTCAGTTTTATTCAATAATTTGGTCTAGAGACTATGAACGTGTTTCAAAGTTAAGAACATATAGAACCTTCAAAACTGAATTTGTTTGTGAAGAATATCTGACACTGAACTTAAAAAGAAATGAACGCGCCTTATTTGCGCAATTCAGAACCGGAATTCTACCACTTAGGGTCGAAACCGGAAGGTATGTGGGTGAAGCCCCCGAGCAAAGACGGTGTAAGCTGTGTCACAGTGGACTGGTCGAAGATGAAACTCATTTTCTTGTTGAATGTGCTCTTTATGAAAACACAAGATCAGTTATATTTGGGAACATTTTGAACTCTGAAGAATATGCTACCTGTCAATCAAATAAAGATAAATTAGTTCTCTTGGTTAAATGTCATCCAAGAAAGTGTGCGAAATTTGTTGTAAATGCTTTTTATATCAGAAGCAGTATTTTATATAAGTAACAATATCTGTTGTATGATGCTGTGTCAGTTAAAACTTTAAAATAATATAATTATGTAAATGGGCTTCTAAGTATCAACTACGAATTACACATTTTTCAGGCATATGTCTTCTTACTTATGATAAAATTGTACATATCATATTATCATTGAACTCTTGCTATGTTCTTATACATATATTATATAGAAGATGCTAACTTATTCATTGAACTAAGTATGTTGCTCAAATATTTCATTGTCTATTTGTATAATGATGATCACGTTATATTTTACACTGTTGTTAAGGTGACTTATAGGCCTATTAGGCCGGGTGTTCTTGTATGCATTGTATATATGTCTGTTAATCTCCTGTACGTAAACACATGTCACTATAATAAAAGATTATCTTATCTTATCTTATCTTATCTTATAATTAATTTCTCGATGAAGTCATTTCCAAGATAGCGCGTAATTTTTATTTACAAGTTAACACACTGGGGCGTCTGCACTACTACCATGACAAAAAGTCGCCTGCTTTCATTAGCACTTGTAAACATCTACTATGGATTCCAGCAAACCTTGCCCGACATCATATCGCGATATTCTCACCTACAACCCCGCAAAATGGAATTGGAATCTTTGTTATAAATATATATTTGTTTTCTGTATAATAAAAAATTATTAACCTGGCACTCTTATCCGTATAAAATCGAAATTTAATTATAGATATTTTATACAAAATGATTGTTTTGTAACCTTTGTCATCGTTATTAATGTCTGTTAAAGCTATAACTGTATTAGATATCATAACGTAATGATGACGCCTACTTATAGTGGGTTGCAATCTCAGTCAAATAACCTTTTTCGACAATCATCTAAATGGTTGGAAAAACTATTTGATTAATTTGAATAAATAATCTTTTAAAAAAAGAAAGTACATTTTAGATGATTATTAACGAAATGTTATGCCAGCTTCCAAACATGACTAATATTAAAAGGAAACCCTGACAACTATTGCGGAAGACCAATGAGTCACTGGTTAATAAATTTGCATTATACCACGATTTATAACAATTACACATTGTGCACAGCATTTTTACAGACTGCGCTGTCTTTTTGTTATATCCCCGTACAACCATTTTCTGATCAACTTAAGGGTTTTCCAGCAAAGAAAATATCAGCAATACTCAATACATAATACATTTTTGTTGTATGGCAAGAAAACAAATAATTTCTACAAATCAATGTAGCTTTTTTTGTAGTTTACCAACACTCAATGGCATCTGTTCTGCTCCACATACAGAACTTTCCACAATGTTTATATTATTTCAAACTTGACACTATGAAATATGTCATACTCTTAAACAGTTGTTATACTTAATTTCAAACGTTATAACATAATTATGATCAGGTGGACGTGAACGTTTAATGTTCATTAACTGTGACGAATCTTGAGCATAATGGGCAAAAAAGTCCATCTTTGTTCTTCAACGTCCTGGTATACATTGGTATACATAAGGCCAGTAGTTTGTGGTATAGGGTCTTATATCGAAAGCCTTAATTGTTATATGTTTCTGAAATTCGTTTAGAAAAAGATAACTACTTTGTTAAAAATAGTTTAATAAAAGAATACAAGTAAACAGTTATACCATTTTGATTTCTGTTCAGTATTGATGCAGATTAGAGAATACCCAGTTTTGTTTATCGGTGTTTGTTGTACAATACACTATAAGCACGTTTAAAGCAATGCTATGCCTCTGGTACTATCCATAGTAGCAGACGAACAATTGTTCTTAAAAAATGCAAGTATTTCCTTTTAATTTTTCTTGATTTATGAATGGTAGAATTTTGGAATGTTAACATACACCAATTTTATCAAGATTCCAAGATTCCAATAAATAATGATATTTTTACCGTTCTTATTGTTGATTGTACATTCTACAAATTTGTTATTGCATATGTAAACAAAGACTGGGCGCGCATACTAGTGTCGGGTTAAACACCGTATGCAATAATGTATTTCCGTGACTGATCAAAAAAGGTGGTTATTTAAAAACGGTAGTGGGAAATACATATATGTTATTTCATATTCATGTCGATCAGTCACTGAGTATGGTCAATGAAAGTGAAATTTTATATAAAAATGCTATATAACTTCAGTCCCTAAATACAGATAAAAAGTCGCCATAATGCATGATTTTACGTTTCTTTGTCAAATTATTCTAGGAGGAGGACCTCCAATCCTCCCGATTGCAGGAGGGAGACACCCCCTCCCGTACCTACCCCCTTCGCCACTTCGTCGCTCAATAACATTCGTTGATGGGAAAATTCGCAACCCCTGTTCAAAACCCTGGCTACGGGCCTGGAAATACTGTCAATTGTTTGCTTTTTGTGTGCTTAAATCCTTCGCAAAAACGTTCTCTGTTGCGATCAGATCATAAGGAATGTTGGGTTACTTGCTCAAATTTGACGCCCTGTCTTAGAGCTTTTAACTTTGGTTTTCTTAGATAGGCCCAACCTCCTCGCACTGGAACCAGCATAGCTGTATCAAATCCCTGACTTCATAACCAACCACGTGATAATAGCTTAGCCACGTGCTACAATAATTTCACCGTTGTTAATTTAACTTTTTAAAATTTAAAGATTTTTTTTATGAACATAAATGTATACACTTTTTTAAAAAAATAGAATGAAATGATACTCATTTTCAAAACATGATACTTAAACAAAAAATTAAAACCCTACCAAATATGGTAGGATTTTCTTGTGAAAGAAGAGATTGTATGTGAGAGCATGGTGCGACAACTCTGCATGGGATTGAGATAGGCCGAGAATTTACGATTGAATGTTTACCTTTGGTAGGGTTACACACTAACCACTTTCGTTTTAAAGTACTTTAGATATGTTTTGATACAAACAACAGTGTTTCACAAATAAAAAACCTATTACGGCACAGGCGCCACCTTCTGTTATCCAAATCTACAGACAGCGAGTGTTTTTTGTTTAAACTGATTCTACACAATTTTAAAAACAATTAAAAAAACAAATACATAACATATCCATTTGTATGCAGATTTAGCTAAATCACATTTTAGTTTGGACTTTTTTTCAAATACTTTGGCTTTATTCATAAATATACATACCATGACAAGATAATTTATTTTAACACAGGTACGCATGAAATATCGAATTTTAAACGGATGAATGACATCAGACGTACATTATCCCATAACTTTGAAACAATTTTCTTCAATAAGTGTCATTAAAGATTATGAAAATCACATTCTAATCAACAAATTAAGTGTTGGAAAATTGTGATAAATTGTATATATGTATTCTCCTGATAACATAAATTGCAGAACGCTAAATACATAATTTCAAATATCACGTTATAAATGTGAACAATTATTATATAAATATACTCATCAACATCGAAGGAAACTAAATATATGCACCTACATCCTAAGTACAGATTTCACGTTTCTCTGAAATTTTGTTTATTTCCTGCAAGTTTGATTAATCGACGTGCATTATTGATATCAGTTGAGGTTTAGAATACATTGCCGACGTTTTTGACGATTTTGCTTCAGCGAAGCAGATCGTCTAAGTTATCATACAATGAAATAATTCTTCTCAATTGCGACCAATGTAAAAGACCGAGCCAGTCCGATTGAGTTAGAACATTTTCTCAATCGGCATACCTCGCTGATTATCATTGATAAAGGTAAATATTAATAGGACAGCATTTGCTGGGGAAACAGATTTAATAAGAGTATCAAAAAGTAAATTTTAAATTAGTAATTTTACATCCATTTTATCTTTATGGACCAATGAAACAACTATATATTTTCTCTATTGTGTTCGATATTATTATCGATTTTGCAAATAAATTGCGAACGAAAACATGTAAAATTAACTTTTTACGCGATCCCAAATCTAAAGAATACGACCAATTTCGAACCTGCAAATTGTAAACGCCGCACTGCTATGATTTATATAGATAGAACAGCATTAGTTACCGTAGCTGTCCTTCCCGCTAACGCAGTGGTAAGCACGTACGATTTGTCACCTCTACGACACCGGTTCGATTCCCGCTCCCGGCGCAATGTTTTTTTTTGTTTGTTTTGTAGTCACCATACCGGACAGGTGGGGTTTTCTCCGGATATTCCGATCCCCCCCCCACAGCACAAGCCATATCAAAAATTAAAAAAGGATTTCAGTAAAAAAATAATAGCTGGAAATTGCAGCTATCATTCAAAATTCTTCCCAACTGTCGTCAGTCTAAGCTTATTAGGTAGGCGTGCTGGACACACTCCGGGTCCGAACATAATGCAGCGTCAGGCGCGGAAGGACATCATAACCTTGGAAATACACAAATACACACACTGGGTGCAGCCTAGGCACGGATAGACTTAAAAAAGGAAAGAAACTCACTTGCGGGCACAATCATTTTAAATTTACATATTTAATACGATATTCTAACAGAAATTACACAACCACCTAAGTGTACATACCATGTTTGATAATTCGTTCGTTTGTTAGATTTCAGCATATATAAGGTCATATCGATTTGGTTAGTTAACTTAACCATATGTTCCTGGGCGAACTCGGGCTGTCAAGTACTCTTACGATTGAGCTCACCTGGTCCGGCTATGTGCTCAGCCTACCTTCGAGAATCATCATAAAAGTATTGCCATACTTAATGAACAAACATGTCTACGCGTATTGAACTTAAATAAACAAACACTATTCAACAGGAAAAACAGGATATATACATGTACATGGGCCTGTGAAATCACGTCCATACATATAACATTATTAAATTAATTACGTTTAAAACGAAATAAAGGTAGGGTATGATGTACATGTGTTATTAACGATCATGAAATGGTTTGTATATATCTGCTAAAACGTAATTTTTATAACCCACAAACATTTCATTTTTAAAGAAAGTTTGTATGAAAAGTGGTACAGAAAAATACACACCGATTATCTTTTTAAAGATATTTTTGTTAGATTTGATAAAAAAAATGTAACCCGTCTGCCAGTTTCGCTGAATGGGTCAAGTTCCCCACGGGTACTACTTTCCCGAACCCCCAATTGTTTTCGTACCCAAAATATTTCGTACCCAATTTTCTTTTGTACCCACTTTTTTCGTACCCAATTTTTTTTCGTTCCTAAATTTTACTTCGAACCCAAATTTTTTTCGTACCCAATTTATTTTCGTACCCAAATTTTTTTTCGTACATACATTTTTTTTCGTACCCAAATTTGTTTGGCATAAATTTTTTCGTAAACAAAATTTTCGTACCCACATTTGTTTTCGTACCCAAAATGTTCGTTCCCACATACACAATTGTGGTGATGTAGATAAACTTGAATTGATGCTTTTGTATCCATCCTCTTCAAAAGCATCGTCACACCATTACTGTCAGTACTTTGATTTCCTTTGTGCCCAACCTGATATCGTACGAAAGGATAGGGCAGAAACTTGTATTGCCATTTATCTTACTGCCATGCTCTGATTTGTAAAAAAACAACAACAATGAAACAAAAATAATCCTGACGGTGCTACTTTTTTTTAGACCAAATGCTGTATGATTTTTGACGTGTAAAACATGATAAAAGACGTCACGAGCATAGCGCATTTAAAATACGTTGTTTTGTGTGCTTTTGCAGTTTTGATGCTTTTGTGTCTACATCTTGGCATGTTTTGTTAAATCGGGTAACTTTTTATCGAACGTGTTAACTTAATAATTGTTTAAACGGGCAAAAGCCCGCCGCTATTTGTATCGGTTTTTTGACATACAATACCCATATATTGATCAGACTCGAAAGTTTTCTGCCCGCGTCATGTAGTTTCGCGATGCATTCATTGACCACTAGAGCTACATAGACACTTCGAAAAATGCTATATCACACTTACATGCATACCTCGGGACGAAAAACGCTAGGAAAGTATTTTAGTAGTAAATTGTTCTCCATCTGCTTGCATTAAAGGTTTTTAACCGCAAAAATACGAGTTTTTGACTCTCATTTGATTTGCTTCCTGTTTTCTGTATCCCGACCTTAAGGGAATAAGCCATAGTCCTAGACTGGTTTACCACGAATCGCGATAACTTTTTCCAAATACAATTTTGGTAAATATAACTATCTAAATGTATTGCTAAATCCCGATGCAATTAATCGAATACGATTAGGCACGAATTTATTTCATTCGATCAATTTTAAATCTTATTGTTATCCTCATAAATTAATAAACATTTTTCTAAAAAAGCTTTATTTCTTTAAATAATTTACCCCGGCGTTGTTTTGGAGGTCTCAAATTAAAAGGGAGGTAAAGGTCACAATATACTAAATAGTTTCCCTATATAATTCAATGTAAAAGCGACATCTTTAAGTGAAAATAAATGCAACATTTTGCACATATAGACCCCCATAACCATACCTTTTCTTAAAGGCCATTCTAAGCGGAGTCGATTTATGCAATAACAAAGATATGTCATGTACGAACCAAGAAAGAACTTGTCAAAAGTCAAAATCGACTATTTTTGCAACTTTTTTTCCGGCCGTTTTTTTGTGGAATGTAACCTTTTTCAGTGCACTGTTTTACTATACTCTCAAAGTTTATCATATTTAAGGGATTTTGTGGTGAGCACCTATTCACCCCCAAGTACTTTCTCAAAAAGATAAAGCCACAACAATAGTTAAAAGTGTACAACATGCCTTCGAATCAACTATGATATTTTTTTAGAGTACAACCCTACAAGAAACGGTTATTTAGTATAATGTAACCTATAAGACAACGTTTATTGTTAACAACGCGAAAAAATAAGCACTTCTTGATAGTTATAAACCTATTTTCAATGTGCGTGCAAAATTTCAGATCGATCTTTCACTAAGAAATGCTCGAAAATGCTTTTTAAAATAACGCCTGGTAAGCCATCTGGCTTTCGCGGTCGGAGCTTTGATTTATAAAAGGCGTTCAGGATTAAAATGGCTGCCTTAAATGATAACAATCAGTCAAAATATTGGAATATTGTCACAAGCTACCTCCATAAAGAAGTAAACAACTATTAAAACGTTTTTTATGTCCTTTCAGCACAAATTGTTGCGATTTGAGATGCTCAAGACGAGTTTTTGTACGATTTTTTATTATTTTCCTCTGAAAAAGCAGTTTTTTTTCGTAAAAACTCACAATGCTCCTTCAATTCATGAAACAAACGCATTTATTCCGTGAAAATTACAAAAACGCGTAATACCCCACCCAAAAAATGGTGATTTTATGTAAATAAAGCTCCATCTTGACGGGGCCTGGTTTGCGTTTAGGTCACAATGTACTAAATAGTTTCCCTATATAAATCAATGCAAAAGCGACATCTTTAAGTGAAAATAAATGCAACATTTTGCACATAGAGACCTCCATAACCATACCTTTTCTTAAAGGCCATTCTAAGCGGATTCGATTTGTGCAATAAAAAAGATATGTCATGCACGAACCAAGAAAGAACTTATCAAAAGTCAAAATCGACTATTTTTGCAACTTTTTTCCGGCCGTTTTTTAGTGGAATGTAACCTTTTTCAGTGCACTGTTTTACTATACTCTCAAAGTTTATCATATTTCAGGGATTTAGTAGTGAGCACCTATTCACACCCAACTACTTTCTCCAAAAGATAAAGCCACAACAATAGTTAAAAGTGTACAACATGACTTCGAATTAACTATGATATTTTTTTAGAGAGTACAGCCTACATGAAACGGTTATATAGTATACTGTAACATAAACACTGAGAAAATAACAACACCGAAATCAAGCACCGTGTGTGTATTCACTAAATCCGGTCGCTAGCGGGCCATTTTGAGTATTCCGATTGCAGAAATGCAGTTTCCTTTTATTTCAATACGAGGTTAATCTACAGAATGGGAAAACGGAATGTTTTAGGATTTGATTTCTGAACTTTAAAACACTGTCTGTCCTCAATCATGATGAAATTTAACACGAATAAGGGCAGAAAGTTGTTATTTCAACAAATACATATATTGTTTGGAAGGAGGATTAAGCGCCGTGCAAGTAAAGTGTTATTTTCATATTGTCATATATTTTCGCAACCTGATAAACCTGTCAACAATGCTGATATTTGTTAATATCTGAGTCGAAAACAAAAAGTTATAAAATAGATAATGAAGTTTAAGCTATTTCATGGTGACAATAATTTTTATTTTAGACTTTAAAATAAATGAAAACTATTAGAATCTTGTTCGTTGGATCTGTGGTTTTATATTTAAATAAATAAATCTGAATTATTCATGCAGCCTTCTGTTGCAGTAATTACCATTACTGGACTATTTTCGTCACATGTCTTGTTTATTATATGAAACAATTTTATTTATATAAAAATACATCGTATTTAGACTTATTAAGTTACTTCTTTTAATTCGAGTAATTATACGAAATCATAGTAATAAAAGTAATTACATTGTCAATGACATTAATTTAGTTGTATGTTTTTTTAATTATTGTCATAAAAATAAAGTAAGAATAACAGACAGTTTTCAAGCCGCGAGAAAATGGCGACAACTTTTTTAGGCCAGTGAAACTCCTGATTCGTCTAGAGCAGATATTGAGAGAAGAGCTATACTGTTGAGAGCCTGGTCTTTGAATATTTGTAAGCGTTTATTTATTATTTTTAATTCAGATCTAAATATCAACAACCAGATTAAATATAAATAATTATAATTATCCGAATAATCAACAAATTTCACATATTTTTTTTCATTTTTCCCATCATTTGAGTTAATTAAACTACTGGCAGTAAAAAACTGTATGTATTCATATATTTATGGTAGGTAAACTTGAACATTTAATTTAATTTTCATTAATTCAGTTGTCTTTATTATTTTTACTTATGTTTTTTTTTCACTTTTGTATTAAAGACTTATTGCAATTTCTTATACCATTGACAAATTAGTATTGACATTGGTATTTCAAACACTTTATTGATTACGGTTTTATTTTTGCTAATGAAAGTAGAACATTTTGCATAAAAGACTTATTCAATTTTTTATACCATAGGAAAAGTAGGATTTTCTTTGATATTTTTTTCTTTCTTTATTAAAGCATTATTTTGGCTCATTCAAGTAATACATTACCAATTACAAACATGTCTTCTACAAGTCGCACTGAACATACCGAGGGTAACTACTGCATGCCCACACATATTGAATATAACTCAAGTTCAACAAAAGCAAATTCCAGACAGCTTACTTACGCTGAAGTAACAAAAAGTAATTTCAATAACCCTAAGGTAAAAACTTTAGAAAATAGTATTTGTGTTTCACATGACTATTCTTATTCTAGTTGCTCTATTGAAAGACCTGCTTACCTTGATACACAACTATTTGTGTTAAAACAGAACATTTAAATGTCATAAGTGCTGAACAAAATTACTGCATGCAACCAATTATTCAAAACAGCTTGAGTTCAAAAGTAACATGGTCGAATAAAAACTCGTGTGATTACATGTCATTCCAAAGCAAAAAATACCAAAATTGACAACTTTGTTTCACTTCAACAGTCAAATGCTAGTCAAACTGGGATTGTAAACTGCTGTGTAACTAATACCAGTAGGCAACCTATAGTTTACACGGTACTGAGAAAAACAAGCATTTCAAGCAAAGATGCACAACCACACATATGGAAATAAATAAATCAACACTTGAAAATGAACAAATATCTTCCAATAATACTCTCGATAAAATAAGAAGGCTAAACAACACAGATACGAGTGCCACAGGTAATAATTCAAGCAAACAAATGAATACAGACCACTCATTCCCCTATTCACCTGCCTTCAAATTCAGTGGTAATAGAAGGTACGGTGTTTAACAACTTTTATGTTCCAGGTGATGGACTTTGTTTTCTTTAGCTGTCTCAATTTAGCATTACATGGTAATATATTAAAGAGCACTCGTTATAGAAACATGATTTGCACACATGTCACTGAAAACTGGAATTCATGGTAGCAGTCAGACATTTGCAGACATGAATTATAAAATAAATCAATGGACGAATACCGCTTACAAATAATTACAAGATGTGGTTGGGCGACGATATGTGACATTAAGGCAGCATGTGATATATAAGATCTTAAAGCTTGGCAGATATTAAACACTTTTTTCATCAAGCAAAAAAATAAGATTTAAATTTTTGGATGCATACCTTATTTATTGAAAGTCTTGTAATGTTTTGTACACAATAATTTCCATAAATTTATAACAATACATGGTTATCAAATATATAAGCTTTTGCCCGTAAATTAGGTAGCACCTATTATCATATTAGGTAATAGGTAATATTGATATGAAAACGTCTACTGACCTGATTTAGATCAATTAGCAAGCAAAAGCACCAGGCTTACGTAAACGTTAAGGTATAATATAATATGTTTGATATGTCCAGTCATAAAATTATTATACGATCTAAAACTGGAATCCACATATATCCTCCATATCATACAACTTGATTGTACAGCGTGACTTGGATTTAATATTATGGTCGTGTTAAGTCTATAGCGGGTTTAAAGAATACGCGGCAAATGCCAGCATGGGTCAAGTTTATTCTGCGAACAGTAGAAAATGAAACAAGGGCAAGATTTCACGAACCGCGAACGTTCTTCTTTGTGGCACATGCCTAGTATCATATTAATTCCGTTTCTATTTAATTGCATGTGAAATCACTTAAATTAAAATAGCGTATACTTAAATGTTTCAGGACTTGTTTCTAACCTTTCGGAAGTGTAACCGTTATACAAAATTCCGTATTATTTTATGACATTTGATGTCGGCTTTCATCGTAAAGTATATTCGAGTCTATATTGCTACATTTGACACAGTCCTATTTCTTCGCTTTTACGTATAGTTGTAGTTTTTTGTTTTAAATTATTAGTTTACAAGACGATAGGTATACTTAGTGTTATATTTTTCGACAAAATATGATAAAACAAACCAAACAATATAATATATAACCTTTGTAGTGAGTAACTTTCGTTAGAAAAAATCTTCTTGTATAAAAAATCGTTCTTATAAAAGTTGTAGTTTCCTTTTGAAATCATGATTACACAAAACTGATTATACCCGTAATAAAGTGCATTTAAGAAATAAATATTAGTACAAGTGTATAACCAGTTACAAGCCCATAAAAAGCCCAAGAAACAATAACTAAATGGAGTTATTGTACTTTCTTGCGCTCACATTTCAGTGCTTATTGTTCTAAAAATATACGGTTTTATGTTCCTTAATTAATATCATTTGAAAGAAATTAAGAAACCCACGGCCAGTTTTGTTGATGACTACTACTAAGTTACGTATGTTAATGATTATGTTTAATTGTTTGAATTAAAAAAGAAGAGTCGTTTTTATGTTTTAAGAAGTAAAGGTTTTTGCTGTATATTGCTCTCAAGTGCTTTTAGGGTTCATGAGAGGTTAAAGATCACCGGCCCCGGTTTTAAAAACCTTAAATATACCAATTGTATGTGAGATTATAATGTTTTAATGCATATCCATGCCATTATTCGATTTAAACCATCGTATTCGGCGAGTATACAGCCGATAGATATGCCGAATTTTCGCACTTCGCGATCGAGTCGACATTTTTGTTCAGACCGGAAATGACGTATTCAAACACCACTTGCTTGAGTTCATAACAAAAGAATCGATATCGGCTGTTTTCATTGTAAAGTTTGAAAAACATATCGAAGGGTTTCTTAGTACACACACATGATGGCGTACCTTGATTGTTTTAAGTAGAGAATTATGATTTAATCAGACAATTATAACTGAAACATAATAAACAGATACAATTATTACCAGATATTGATCGATGTTCGATTGCAAGTCCAAACTAACCGTTCAAATTTAACACTTCAAGAACGTAGTCAAAATAAATAATATTAATTTAAAATGAATGAATCTTACGTACGTCATTTAAACAATAATTGTCCAGAATATTTGTTTAATTTCTTTTGCTATTATCCGGACAGGGTCATTTTGTTGTAACCCGATGTTGACCCCTCAAACGATTTTGTATTAATGCTTAATTGATCTCGTTGTTGTCGTCGTTTACTTCAAAGTGAAAATTATCTCATTTCTGTTATTTGATATATATGCATATAATTTGTCTTAACAATAAGCCGTGATTTCATATAAATATTACGAAATTTTATTGTTCAAAACTCTCCACGAGCGAGGTGAATTTATATCCTAAAGAACAAATACCATGTTAACAAATATTTATTTTGAATTATATTTCAAATCTAGTTGTCAATACTCTCCGGCTGGTGCAGTATGTTGTATATTCTGTTACAATGATTACTGCAAACAGATAATCTGCTTGTTTTATTACTGTCTGTGATCACTGATAACATGACTTCAGAAACAAACAGGACCGACTATTTTATGACACCAGCTTGATTTATGGCAGCTGTAAGGTGGTAATACACCGAATTCTGCCAACTTGGTGCAACTTCCATGTCTTGTTGGCATGGTGATTTGCATCAGTACAGGCACTTTAGTGACCTACTAATTTTGTTCAAGAAACCACCACATCGAATCAACTTATTACATGAAATTTGCTTATTTAATTTTGCACTTTTTATAATGCTGTCATAAGATGACAAATACCATCCGTGTATTGTCTACTTTTATCAAAATTGCAACACAAACTTGTATGATAAATATAACTGTGTAGTAATAATAGCAATAAAACATGTTGTTTTTTATCCACGCGGTACACAAGACCTTTGTGTAAAAGGTCATTATCCGTGTTGTGACAAACATTAAATTACAACTGATTAATTATCATACCAATTAACTTTTATCGATTTATGTTTGTTAATTTTAATTATTGTTCGTTTTATACAAAACATTTCACACCTCTTACACACAGACATATAGCCCGTGAACAACACCGACCTCAGGACTGGTGTAAAAGAGACGTTAATTGTGACAACCGTGTATTCCTATAATTAAACAAGACATCATATCTATGATTGATACTTATAAACTACTGATCATATTTTTATCCTACATCTCTTTCTGAATATTTATTTATATATATATTTTTTTATTTCTTTTTTTTTTGGGGGGGGGGGGCGAGTTGAGTTCAAAAAGTGCGAGTTGACCGAAAAACACGTGCGAGTTGACCAAAAAACACGTGCGAGTTGACTTTCGTATGAGCTAACCGGCCCGTGTGTAGGACATTAGCCCTCTGGGACATTAGCCCCTAGGACAATAGCCCCTTGGACATTAGTCCCTTAGGACATAAGCCCCCTAGGACATTTGCCCATTTGGACATTAGCCCCTTCCTCTTTAAAATACATTTTTTTAGGTATTTAATTTCATCTTTTTTTAAATTTAATGCAATTAAAAGGTAGAAAATAATATTATTGCATAAACTCTATCTATAATGCCCTCTGGTGGGGCGCAGAAACTTGACAAAAGGAGGGCTTGAACGGAAGAAATCGTGCATTAACAAGGCGATTCACGTGCCGTTCAAACCCTGTTATGTGTTTTTCATATCCATAATCTGGTTCACACGCAGTTACTTCCCTTCTCCAGCCTCCGACGACGGCGTTCGACGACTTTCCAAGCATAAATGGGGAACTGAATAAGCACCAGTTTCCTCATGCATGCAGGGATAATGGCAATGACTAGTTCAATCCACTGTTCAACTTTCTAGTATACCATCTGCACTTTCTTGACAACAGCTTTATTGTATTGGCAAATTCAATGAAGTAAAGGTTATTTACACAACACTTTCAAAAGACTATGCTGTAAATTTAAGTGATTATGTACCTTAAACGATCCTGCTGTAAATTGCAAAATAATTCCTCATTTCTTAATTTGCGCGGCTGCATTTCAACCTTGCATTAATCCACTGTTTAAACACATTTTAGATCGTAAACTGCCTATCCGAAGGTAAAGCCTCGTCATTTCGGATGATGACCGAGTGAGGCATATGTAAAACACAACCTTGAACTGTATTGAAATAATCGAATTATTTTGTCGATGTCGAATGAACAAAAATTTGTTTTCAATGATATTTTAATTTATTTTGGTATGTGTGATTTGTTTATGCAATAATAGCGAAAATACACATTTTCTCGGACATGATCATCTGCGGGCGCTCTCAAAATCCGTTCCTGCCCAACTGCTGCGCACTCGGGCAGGAACGGATTTTTAGAGCGCCCGCAGATGATCATGCCCTCGAAAACGTGTATTATCCCTATATAAATATCAAGATGACATTAGAAGATTGTTAGTAACACACAGAACATTTAGTATATGTATATATAACCATGTTTTACTTTAAAATTGTGTTTATTTATTGTATGCCATTAACAAGTTCATTGTTATGATTAGCTGATTAGTGGGCCTCAATAACCGTTAGCGACAATTGGTAATCCAGTATGTGCTATCGATCTTTTGAATCATTGACAGATTTGACAATATGCATTTAAATATTGTCTGCAAAAATGCAACTGAAAACGTTACAGTCAAAGATAATTTTAATAAGCAATTTAGACAATTTAGTTACATGCAAACGCATTGTTAGTTGTTAACGGAATTTCACTGTCATTTTCGCAAGGTTTTCAGAAAGTTCACGAAAAGCACGTTTTTGGCATAAATGCGCGTATGATGCGATTAAGCGTCGCTCTGTATCGTATTGCATTCAATCTAAATTTAAATTCACTTGTCTATAAATGGCCTCATTTACAGTAAATCGATACAAATTTTCTTCTTTTCGGATTTACTGTGTGAAACAATTACCTTTGTCGGTGTTTACTTGCTTTCACGGGAGGGTTTTTGTCCGCCCCCGTTTTTTCACGGGAGGGTTTTCGTTCGTCCCTGTTTTTTCATGGGAGGGTTTTCGTCCGGCCCCGTTTTTTCTTGGGAGGGTTTTTGTCCGCCCCCTATGAAAATGACGGGAGGGTTTTTATCCGGGAGGGGTTTTGTCCGTATTCCTTTATTTTAAGAGTGATTAAAACTTAAGATAAAGTTATTAAAGTTTTTAACAACTGGATAAACAACAAGAGTATTGCATCTTCCGTACTATATGTTTAACTTCAGCTATTTAAAGTAGATTCTGATTGGTTAATTGGTATTACAGTTTATTATTTAATTAATTAATTATTGATTGTTTGTTGAAAAACGATTATAAATTTAACATCATTATGCATTTACACCTTTACAAGCTATATATTGAAAAAATATATATACAACACTTCAACATATTAATAATTGTATGTATGTACATATGACATACATGAAATAAAGATAATTACTTTTAAAAAAGTTATGAACGTTTTAAAACACCTGGGGGTTAATGTCCTAGCGTGTACTTTTTTGAAAGGGCTAATGTCCTAGGGGCTAATGTCCTAGGGGCTAATGTCCTTGTGGCTTATGTCCCAGAGGGCTAATGCCCGTACCCCGACCGGTCCACCTGTGTTTTTTTTTGCCTTTTAGTAATTGACAGCTAGAATCAGTATAATTGATAACTAATATTGAACAATGGCTACCTCATTTATGAAAACATAATGGAATATTATACCATCAAGATGCATTTACACTACATGAGGAATAATTGGTAAATGACACATGTCGTGTTATGTCAAATGTTATATGCAAAGCTTTGAATATTTGCTGGGCGTTAAGTCCACCACCGTCCCGTCGATTATCCGTCGTAAATTTACGGCTAGAATCCATTTGCGCCCGAAACTATCTTTAGAAAGCAGAAGAATCCTTTCTTAACATTTTCATGACGAAACAATTCGATTCGTAATCAACTCAACGTAGATTGAAAATTAAAAAAATGCGAGTAAATGATGAACACAGTCATGTATACATTGACGTTTTTCGCAAAATTTGCGTTACTGTAAATAACAATGGAGGTCGCTCTGTGTCATGCGCAGTGGTGTTCGACTACGTCATCGGGGAAAAATAGCGGCGTAAATTGCCGAATGCATTACGGAAATCACCGATCATGAAATTCATCGTTTGTTAGTTCTAACTATTTTTTTGTTGTTGTTAACTTCAATGTTATTATATGGTATTCCTTTATTAAATATTATTTTTACGTCAGAATTTGTCTGTTGATCTTTAATGGCCCCTGTGCGGTTTTTCATGGCCATACGCAAAGCTTTGGTATGTTTATACTGTCTTGGCGGTAAATCCTAACAACATGCTAAAGAAGTTCAGTAACTGAATCCGCATGTTGCATATATGTCTATATTTATATCTTGTTATAAATCTTAGGTTAAATTTGCTTTCTTTATATTTGTTCAGAGTTACTTATTATTGTTATTTCTATGAATATATATTTAATAAGGTATACACATGGTGTCTCTTAGTAATACACGTTTTTCTAATAAGTTAAATAACTATTTAAAAAAAAAAGTATGCATATTTGGAGAAATATAATCACCCGCTTTGACATTTTTTTCAAGCCATTGTTCTTACTGTAATTTGTCCTATCTATGAAGCGACTTGTTCAAAGATTTTGGCTTTTTTGGAGCTCGTCATTTAATGATTCAAATTGCTAAATGTAAACAGTGCAATAAAAAAGCGCCATTATAATAACACACATTGATTATTAGAAAAAAAATACAACCTTAGCTTGGGCCAGTTCAATTTGGAATATGAGACAATCGCCTTAATCGCTCCACTAACCGATCATATATTTTGATACTGTCACAGAATATGGTGAAAACGACAGAAACATACCACATACATGTAATTGAAAACACACTACGTTCTTTAAATGTATCGCGTTTGTTTCCACACTTATTTGAAATATTTTCTCAAGTTTTAGTAATGGTTACTTAAATAACGAATGAGTATTTTAAGTATGAATCTACGTCGATAGCCTAATTTCGCTCCATAATGTACTTCCTTATTGTGAATCTTCGACAAAAGGTTGGGAAATTGTCATTTCGAACATCCAGCAAGAAATTCATTTCAAGAATGGAAATGGCTGCCTAACATTTATATATGCGCATTTACAAAATATATTGGGATAACATTGCCGAATCGCTTGTTATATCTTATCATATCATCAAAACATTTTATATAGCCTGTATTTCTATTCAAAGCGAATATAACGAATGCCCTTACACGAATATCCAAGTTTGCGTTTATTAAATGAAAGAATCAATACACTATTTTTACCAAAAATGACCATAATTGACCTGTACAAAATACCGATTTACTTTATTAAAAACATTAATAAAGGTACAATAATAAATGTGTGCCTGTCGTCAATGACTTGATAATATATTTGCTTAATCTTCGTCAAAATGCTTCTTCAAAACATTTATACAAGGACGGGAAAATTGACGGTCGTAAACAAAATACTTCCTTTTCATAATAATCGACACGATTGTTTATCACCAAAAATGAATCTTATACCATATAATATTGTATAATATGGAATTTAATATATAATTTTGTATATTTATTACATTCTTAAGGTCTATTGTGACAAAGTATCACTATATGGACACTTTATAACTTGGAAGGTCCCGTACATTCATGTAGATTATTTTGAATACAAAAACCGAATTATAATTATTAAATTTATGCTTGACAAAACATTGATAATGTCAGAGTTTTTCAAAGTTTACGACTTATAATCGCCAGGGCAGGTATTCATAGAGAATATTATGTGAGTTTTGGATAAAGATCAAGTTTATCATGCGAGGCTTAGAACCATGGTAGCTCGACGCTTGGTTCGAGCAGAGCATGACAAACTTGACCTCACATAATATTCTATTTATCCCATTATTTCCTCCCTTTTTTCCTATAAATAATTATTAGAAATCGCATTTGTTGACGATTTTGTTCTTCCCTAAATGACAAAAACAGATTCTCGATTTTTTAGAAAAACCCGAGTGTGATCTGAAAATATCAATAGTATAAAGCTTAAGTTTATACGATCGATGTTATATTATCAATTTTCATCTGGTTATAGGATAAGACACTTTACATTGCGTATTTAGATAGACACCCACTTCAAAACTCTATGCAAAAAGGTAACCAGTAAATTGTGTAGACTTCTTATTTGAGTAGCGAAGTCCGAAACATGCTATGTTCGACTTGTATGTGAACCTTTACATTTAAATGTTTAGCCGCGAAAATATACGTATTCATTGTTTTTTCATTTTTATCAAAACACAAGTTTTATTGTTTCTTTTAAGGTGAAAATACTTATTCATTTGACGGCTTAACAGTTTATTATGCCAACCTAAAAATTTGAACCGTCTCAATTCACAACGATTTAAATTTTGCTTTTTGAAAGTTTTCTTGCACAGTTTGATGTGACGAAATCCTTTGACGTTATCAAAAATACGTAAGTTCGATTAAATGGAATGTGTTGAAAACAAGGCGATTATATGGATTTAAAATAAAACATGTGATCTCGTCGTTGTTTGGAGAACATCTCTCAGCAATCCGACAAGCCGCTCAATACTATGTCTATCAAGTTGAAAGAGACTCAATATTTCTGCCTCTCGCAAATCACATCAATCCGTTCTTACCCGAAGTATTCTCCTTCTTGGTCAAATCACGACAAAAACTAACTCGGTCGCCATATTTACGAACGCTAAGCCTGGTGTTTCCCAATCGTAGCGTTCATTAAAAATTGTACGACATATTATCTGAGATTTCTTTTATCAAACGGTTCACAGCACTTACTATGAGCGTACAACCGAAACTTAAAAATCTTACTTAAGATCACTATAGCTTATATGACAGTATAGGAAATAATCTAAAAGATTGTTAACACCGACGAACACCATTACCCAGTAGCATCGCGGGCTCAACCCGCACGAGATAGCATCGTAATTTAACAAGTACCGGCGCCTTCAGGGAACAATAGAGCCGTCTATGAAGTAATTGTACGTCCTGGTTCTCCCGAAGGAATCGGACCGCATCACATACTTCAAAGACCCTTTAATGAGGACGGGGCGAGTATTTGACTAAAGCTGCAATATAATTCAGCAAGAGGCAAATGGCACAATCCGCAATAAGCCCGCGATGTTCTCTCGCAAAACACAAGGCCAGCTGAAAATGACAGAAGCTGACCACGATTGTTTCTACACTTTTTTCTGACTGAGGTGACACTTGTAGAGCATGGTGTTGTAGGTCTTTTAGTAGTTGAGTCTGGCCTTTTCCGGAAAAGCTGATAAGTTTGTATAAATCCCCTTTAATTTTCTTGAGTTTGCCGTCTAATCGGACGTGTGATATTTGTATAGATGTTTCAACGTACAGTGCACCGTGCGTAATATGAACAATTATTGAACTGTGCAGTAAACTCGGTTAAAGATAAAAGAAAGAAAGGAAGAAAGAAAGAGGAATACTGTTTTATAAATTATGCTTTATTGAGATATTGCTATTATTATTATTAAATATATTGGCTAATATTTACACCACGAATCGGTATTATGCCGATAGCTTTCGAAAAGTTTCATGAACATATATCATAATAATATTAATTTAAAAAAATAAAAAAACTTTGATAAAGCACCCGATGATCAAGTCAACAAAGTTTAATTTTAATTTAGCTTTAGATATAACCTGACACATGCAACGTTATAATGAAACGACGTTATTTGTTTCTGATTGTTTCCGAAAGCACACAAGTATTTATCAAATGTATGTGCACATGCTTACATTACAATTTATAACAGAATTTATAACAGCCATAGGGTTATATAATTTACAATAATTGGATACACGCCGGCTTTTTCCAGAGTTAATTATTTAAATAAGATCCCTTAAGCATGAGGATAAACTCTTGTTGACATGTGTGATGCTCGGACATGTCTATGACCTGATGTGGCAACGTTTGATCGCCATGGAACGGTCAGCGGTCTTAAGAGTCTGCATACCCTTGGTTAAGAATTATTCATTAAACATGTAAGTGTATCCAAAATTAACTTCAATACATATCAAGTTAGCTTTAAAATAAAAACGTTATACATAATCTTACAAAAACAGATTCTACAAACACAACATTCAGTGACTTACGTAAATGTGAGTTTCGTTCGAAACATAAATAAACATATGTTTAATTGCTTTAGACTTTAGAAAAGTCATTAATTTCTAGGTACAAACAACGCTATCGTATTGTATCCATCAACGGTAAAATCATTCAATTTATGACGGTTGATATATGGGAATTTTGAAGGATTACACATGGATCAATTACATTTTAATAGCCGTAGGTTTAGTGGGGTTTCCATAAAGCTTGACTATTCCGTTATTCCTCTATTCACATTTTCATTACAGGGAAATTACCAATTTTATATCGAAAAATAAAATTCATCGGCGGAACATTATTTCGAATTATCGATGCAAAATATGCAACTTCAATACTTGTATTAACTGATTAAAATAAATATTAAGGCTGTTTTCATCATTTTTGAACGGTCGATGCTAATCAAAGACATGCCGAACCTTACACTTAAACATAATGTCTGTCATTGACCTGCTCACCTATTGTTGGAGCAAAACAAACATAAATTTTATTGAAGATTGCAGTCCGCGTTCGATAAGAAAATAAGTAATATAACGGAATCCTGGGCAATGTCTTTCTACCAATTCGCGAGTTATTTACAAATAAATCAACTGTATCGAACAGTGTCTCCAGTGTCAAATACAAATACGCAGGATATATATACAAGTATTAAATACAGTTTAGAAGTGTGCAGTTTACACTTCCCAATATTTGTGAGAAAAGTGGTAACCAATCTTTAGATTATTGAATCGTAACTTAACTGATCGTTAAATATCTTAAATTATAAAACATAAACTTCCTATTAAACAGTGCACATTTTTAATAAGATGCATCATCTTTTATCACCAGGACAAATCGTACCAAAAAAACCTTGTTATCACTCTGGAAGCCAACTTTATGACTCAATCTTTCCAGAACATGGCAATAATTTTTATCTTAGAAATATTTACGCGAAGTTTGAATCTAGCTCACGTGTGTCCAAAATCAAGGTCACGATGTCAATTCATAGACAACAAGTGTAATCACTATAGAAGCATCATTGGGTACACAATATATTATGAACACATTTCAGAATTGTGAGCAGCAAGTATCTTCATTGTAATAATCTTAATTAATCGACACCATTCACCTTATCATCATATCGGAACGCTATTCAACAAAATACACCATGTACAATTCAGGTAATCCCGTCTTACCAGTGACTACCGACCGCTTTTTCATAGTTGCTTAAAAGCCTTCACCATAACGGCTTCCATGATGAACACTGTCCTTTATCTACTACCAGTATGACATAATTCTGAATACTGTAAGTACAATAGTTCTGAAAACCTTTATCATCGACGGCTAATGCGAACCATTATTCTGTTTGCGTTTTGGGGTTTATTTTGTAATGGCAAAATGACCCTTTCATTGATCGGCAACAATAACTTTTTATGTTCATAATGGCTCAATTACATCTATTAATTTTACACTTAGACGTCGCGAATTCTAACGCAGGGAATTTGTCATTATCCAAAGTATATTCCAGCTGCGCAAACGGATTCATCCTATGGTAAACGTATATGCAGGAGGAAATCATCCGCCTATCCCCGAATGCATTTAACCACTCACCTCATCTTCGCACTTATACGCATAAGGCTACCACGCTATGTCATAAATCTGCGATGTTGTATTTCGGCTGCGGTGCTTACCTATTTCGAAAGGTCTTTGTATAACTTGCAGAACAAATTTTTAATTTTGCGATTATACAACTTATTATGCAATCCTAAAAGTATTTAACACAAATTTTCACTACAAGCATGTTTGTCATTTTTGACTCAATCTTGATAAAACTTTGCCGGATTGTATATATTCACAATAAATATGTTCAGTTTTACTCTGCGTATGTCAGATAAAAAAAGTCTCTGTGCATTCTTATTTATTGTTTCATCTCTAGCGACCGCATTTATGTCTCAATCTTAATTTGTTCAGAATTTAAATTCAACAATATTTGGGCCAAAATTGAATATTGGTCATGTGCATCGAAATACTCGGTCAAAACGCCACACGTAGAAATGTTGATGCCACATAAACGGGGTATGACTCAGTCTTTAGGAAATCATGTCTCTCTTTACAATAGAAAGGCTGCATTCAAATCAGGGTCATGGGAGTCCTTACAATAGATCACCACGTCAAATATTAGAAAACTTTGTTTCCAGTTGTGAAGCCACATTTATATCTCAATCCTTATAATCGGGTAATCATAGGCTAGTTCAAATCTGGATTACATGCGTCTAAAAACTTATCATATAATCAAAGAAAAACACGCATGAGTACAATGCAAGAGGTAAAATGTGCAACTCAAGCTTGATCAAACAATACCATAGTGTATATCTTGACTATAAGAAGGTCATGTTGGAATCTGGAGAGTGCATACTACACAACTAGGTCTTAAGGTCAAATCGTTGGAAGGTATGATCTTTAAAAATAAATAGAAACGTCATATTCACACGCATCATTTCCCTATTTGTTGTCGGCGCGGGAAGCTGCACACAAACGAGCACGCAACAACCAACCTAAAAGGTGATGTCACGTGCAGCTTAATGAATCACATGCGCTTGATCATTCATACGATTTAACTGTTGCACGTATTTCGAGTGTTTCGTTGATTAGTAAATGCATATTGCCAATGTTTTATTTCCTGAAGGTCCCAAAAATGAGTTTTCCCGGAAAGTGGACAAATACGTGTTCGCTGAGTACACAAGCAACTAACAAACTGATATTGATACTATGGAGTTTAAGCGTACACGCTCACTTCTATCCAGTGAACGTTCATCCAAGTGGCTTGCACAGTGTTTTTTTATTATTATTGCGTACTGCAATGTTTGAGTATCAATATTTCCCAAACAATAGACACAAGCAACCCTCACTGAATATATACATGATCCGTCTTCATTCGTAACTTACACATGGGTATTCATCCTACTGAGCGTTTTGACGTGCATTTGCCCTGTTACAGTGACCGAAAGACCCCATTAAGAGATTGTCCGGACTGTTGTTTAATACGTTTTCTTTGACTTAACAGACGGCTTTAACTCTGGTATGGTCATGTGCCATCTAAATCGTATCGTGCACAAATTTATTCAATATCTAGCAGCTCTTTTAAATTACAGCGACCAATTTTAGTATTAAACATTCCCAAACAAGAGTTTCTCTCACTATGGACGAACACGTGATTTTAGAATGGACACATACCCATAATGCGCTGAAATAGTCACCCGCCACCTTTAGTCGTAAAGAGAACGTGACCATTATCGAATGTAGCGTTTGTATTATTATTTTGATGTACATTTACAATTGTTCAGAGGCCAAAAGTCTCGAGCAAGAGTGTTTCAAGGACTTAAGACTTCTTAGGTTTCTTGAAATGAACTCATAACAGCTAGCACGCTGCTAGAATGCTGACCCTTTAATATCGTTAATTACATCTGCCCATTTCTGGAATATTGCGTATTAATAAACTAGCGATTATATTAGCCTCTCCTAATGTCCTCTATATGTCACATTTCCAACTATGAAAACACAACGAAGTTATGATTTAATATCCGTTAGGACATTTGTTTGCTTTTGCCAATGGACGGGCATATGTCAAACGTTGCGTATTGTAGGAAGGGCATATATACAACGAGGCGTATGATAGTGTGGGCATATGTCCAGAGTGGCTTATGTAAGAGAGGGTATTAATCCAGCTTGGCGTTTGTTATGGATGGCATATGTATGTGAAGAAAAAATATCGGTAGGACATATGTTCGGTAGGGAATGTGTCCTTCTTCCCTGTAAACAAAACGGTAACCGCAGCGATGTTGTTAGACGGCCATTTGAATACAGAAAATAAATTACGCCCAATGATTTACGTGATTTTCCCTGACTGGATAACTTATTTTTATATATGCTGGTAACTTGTTTTGCAAAACATCGCAAAGGTCAAATAACGTTGTGACAATAATATGTACACGAAGTATTTGTTGCTTGTGGATACAATTATTCTTCACACGCACGCTAAGAAGACATATATAATGCATGTTTACTTTCGTTCGTATTCAAATGTTAATATCAGTGCTTTTCTAAATACAACAAAACTGAATATCGGTTCTAGCATTTGTGTTATACTTATGTTTCGTTGTTCATTCTGTTATAATGTTCTTGTGTTGTTCACATTAGGCTGCATTATTAATTTGTTATTTCAGCTTTATGTAAGGTGATCAATTGAACTCGAACTAGTTTTATAATTCGTTATCTTAATTTATAAAAACTGGGGTTAAACAGTAGTGGTAGCATCAATGATGACGAAAACTCATACTAGTAATACAAATATAAAATTATGATATAACAAACATTTCGTAAACTGGAAAATATTTCAATACATCTTGCAAATCTTGATACATTTGATAGTTCGTAACACTTAAATATGGCGAGCAATCAGTTTTTTAAATTGGAAAACCAAACATTAAATAATGCCTCAGTCACAAATAATCCGGTCGCCGGCGATGTGTCCGATCTCCAGGCATCGGAAAGCATGGACACGTCGGAGCCGTCCGCCGTCCGATGAGTAACAAAGTTGAAAACCTCAATCACAAATAGACACCGATCACCGTCCGATCAGCGGCCGATGTTTTTTTCCGCTCATCGGGCTGGCGCCGGCCGATGATCGCACGCACATCGGGTCATTTTGTAGCATGGGGCTGCGTCCGGATTAATTTGTTATATCACAGTTTGTTTTACCCGACATCGGGCCCGGGAAGGAATCGAGTTGAGATCGAAAAAAGATCAGAATCAACGAACGGTTATCGCCTGGCGTGCGCCCGACATCGGATTCATTGTACGTGTATCATAACGAGCATCGTCTGGCTTCCCTCGGGCATCGAGCGGAGGCCCTCCGGCAATCAGACGGTCGCCGGCCGCTGTATATGCCTCTGGGAAATACCTTTACTTTTGCCTATACACGTTCAATGAAACCGATGTCGGGCGATCGCCGGGCGATACCCGTGCGTTGATTGTCCGATCTTGTTTCGATATCAACTCGATTCCTTCCCGGGCCCGACGTCGGGTAAAATTTTAAGTCAGACATAAAATTAATCCGGACGCCGCCCGATGCTACAAATTGGCCCGGTTTCCGTGCGATCATCGGCCGGTCGCCAGCCCGATGAGCGCAAAAAAGTCGGCCGCTGATCGGACGGTGATCGGTTTCCATTTGTGACTGACATATAAGCAGACAAAAGTCATAAACTATTGATTTTTATCCCGGGGTAAATGAATGAATAACCGCAAATAAATTTCCCACTCCCCACATAGCCCATGTTCACTGTTTACGACTTAAACAATACTGCAAATTATCACACATCGTCCATAGGTGGGGTCATATACATACACGATATCATAATTACAGAATTTCATCAAACTTTGATTTTGCAAATAAACATTACGACCGTCCAGTGAATGACACGTACATGATTCCAAACGGAAGGATAAACAAACACTGGCAGTTTGAAAACGGCTTGTGGTGTAATGACTAAGTTGGTTTAAATTTGGTTCGACGTGGTGAAGATTATTGTACATCTTCTCACCTCCGAGTGAGAAGATATGTTTGTGCTTTGAACGCACATTTAACATTGGTAAATTGTATATGTTCTTGCTACCACAAAAACACATGTTTTAAAAAGCTTTGTTGCACACATGTTTACGTAAGGTGCCTTTAATTCAATGGCCTTTAAAAATATGTGAAATACGCAGGGTTCACGTCACGATACAATCTTCATTAGTTATGGCGAAGAACAGAGTTGCTCCATTAAAAACGCTCACACTTCCGCAATAAGAACTAATGGCTGCTTTGATTGGCGCTCGTCTTGCTTCACACATACAAGGAATCCTCTCTACAAAAGATGTGGTCTTCTGGTGCGACAGTCAAATAGTGCTACATTCGCTGAAAACAAATAAACCACTAAAACGGTATATTTCAAACAGAGTGAGAGAAATAAATGACCTATCTGCGACATACAACCTGAAATACTGCCCAACTTACGACAATCCTGCAGATCTACTTACCCGTGGAATTCCAGCGTCACAGTTCATGAACAATACCTAATGGAATAGTGGACCGATGTGGATAGCTGATGAACAGAAGTGGCCGCATTGGGACCAACAAGAACAAGCAGCGGCATACGAGCAGATGACATCAGATGAGCAGACGACCTGTAAAACAACAGTTGTGACCACGGTACATAATAAATCTAGTCCTCAACATGGATTACACTTAATCATAGACATGAACCGGTACAACCGTTACAACAAACTACTGAGAGTACTTGCATACGTGCTTAGATTCGTGAAGAACTGCAGCTCCCCAAAAACTGAAAGATACCAAGGATCGTTAATAGTGCGTGAACTCCATGCAGCAGAGATGAAAGTGATTCAAAACTGCCAAGCTACAGCGTTTCACGAAGAAATACACAACATGAGATCCCCGTCATCAGCACGACTTACCCTAGTGAAAAAGTAACGACTTTTCTATGACGCCGAGGGATTTGTCCGATGTGGCGGACGAATACATAATGCACCAGACGAAATTTCCGTTCCTGTTGTCTCGACGACATCCTGTAAAACGACTGATAGTACATCACGTCCATAAAAATCTACACCATGCCGGAATAAACGCAACAGTTACGCATCTCAGGCAAAAGTTCTGGATCCCGGCTATACGTCAATGCGTTAAATCGGTACTACAAAAATGCACCACCTGCCTGAAAACGTCTGAAAAATCCTATGGAACGCCTGATCCGCCTCCACTTTCAAAGATTAGAGTTCAAGATGCCCCACCCTTCACAGTGACTGGTGTATATTTCACTGGGGCACTTTACGTAAAGGAGAAATCCGGAAGTGAATCCAAGGCTTACGTCTGTTTGTTCACGTGCTCTTGTACACGCGCTGTACATCTTGAAGTGGTTCCGAACCTGTCCGAAGAATCTTTCCTCAACGCATTCCGAAGGTTTTCCAGCCGGAAATCGTTACCAACAACAATGATTTCGGACAATGCGACTACGTATATGGCAGCAGCTTCTCATCTGAAGAAATTGTTCCAGTCCCCCTCCCTACAAGAAACGCTACGTAACCAGGGCACAGAATGGAGATTTATACCGAAACGAGCACCGTGGTATGGCGGATGGTGGGAGAGACTGATTGGCTTAACCAAAACTTCCATGAAGAAGACACTTGGACGTGCTTATGTTAGTCTTGAATCACTTCAAACTATCGTAACGGAAATTGAGGCTACGATGAATGATAGACCAATAACCCATGTATCGACCAGCATTGACGATCCAGAGCCCCTGACCCCGGCGCATCTTTTATACGGCCGGAGAGTGACGACCCTTCCATATCCCGACAACCCTGACGATTCTACGATGATTCCAACCCTAGACCATTCCCAGATCAACAAAAGAGCTAAGTTACAAGCTCACATCATAAGTCAGTTCCAAAAGAGGTGGAAGTTCGAGTACCTGACGGGTCTTCGTGAATACCATAGGGCGACCGGCAACAACACGCAGCGCATTCGATTAGGCGACGTGGTTCAAATCCAAGATGACTCCCCGAGGATACGTTGGAAACTCGCAGTTGTTGAAGAGCTGCTTACCGGAAATGACGGGTTAGCACGTTCCGCCAAAATACGCACGTGTAATGGACACACAACGAGATAATTGAGATAATTATTTTGACTAATAATTTGTTCTTCATGTATTTTTGTTGGATTAACATTTTGATCAGACTCATTGATATAAGTTGCTTAATCATTTTGAGGCCCCCAGAATGTCGCGGCTTTGGCGCGTAAACGTAACGCCGCAGTAACGCCGCGCCACTTTATGTGACGTTGTTTTAACGTCATATCCTATTAGTTTGTTATTGTCAGTTGAAATAAAGGAACGAACCTGAACACAACGCCTTATTACTTACAAAGTCTTTACAACAACACTGAAATATGACGCAAATCTGGCAAGCATCGCGTTACAATAAGTAAATAAGTGGGGAGGGAGGGAAAACATGTAGAATTGTATAAATCAGCGACTAACTCTTATATGCGACAAACAAATATTGTAATTATATGCATACTTATTGTTTTGTCATCATGAAAATTAGTGTTGAATATTAATATTAATTAATCAAACACATCTGCTTGTGATACATATTTTCTATTCAAATTTAAAGACTTAGAGCAAAAGCTGATGCCGCGCATTTTGATGAAAACACGTTTTCTGTTTTTTATCGTCTTTGATGCATCAAATATTAAAGTTCAAGACAAAATACAGAAAATTGCGTTTTCTGAGAAATTCTAAGTTTATAACCATCATTATCCTCCCATTTTTCATGATCATTTAACTACAGAATTCACTCTCATTCACTTCAAGGCATGATAAATATATACTTATGTTGTATATAATTATACATGTATGCTATAGATATGAATAAAGATAGAAAATAGTGAACTAGTGAATATAGAAAGTATAAGCACACAAGTGTTGCCCCTCCAAAACAAATACCATCTGTATAAATTAACTTGAATTACAAAGATACATTATAGAATAGCTCAGTTCTGCAACCATTTGTTTAAATATATAAAAAGCATGGATATTCAAATACAACTCATATCCTTACAAACAATATGTTCATTAGGTACCAACATATAATTATCAGGTAAAAATTTATCACTTTTTATTTTGATTAAAAAAAATAATTTTATATAATGTAAACTATAGAAATCGTGTTTTTTATTTTGACTTAGAAAATACATTAAACTTATTTTTAAAAACAAAAGAATATTTGGAAAGTCTAAAATATGTTTGAAAAGCACACATATTAAGAAAAAATGTTGTTACTTGCGTATTACAACCACTATTTTGTTTTAATTTTAAGAATTTTCCTACTTTTAAGTACACATGCAGAGACAGTTCGTGGTGATGCAAATCTACGAAAAGGCGATATTACAATAAGTTATTTACAAGTTTGAATCTTATAGCATGTATTATTTCCAATTTTATAGTCAAAACAAATTGCAAATCGTAATTTATCATAAAGCAAGTATCTATTTGCTTTACTTTTATGAAATTGTTTCGGGAAGAATTATGTTCAATATAATACTTATGTAATAGTGTGTCAGGTTAGCGTTTTACCTGCGCGGACTGTGTTAAGAGGCACGTCTCTGATGTCTGGCCCTGAAGCTTGGCTCTCGTCGATGAGGGTACAGCGCATGTAATTTGAATAAATAAATGCTAAGTAAAGATTATAAGGTGACTATTGATAAACATAAATTAAATTAACTGACAGTAAGAAAACAAAAGTGACCAGTGCAAATTTGTAATTACGAATTCAAAATTTAGCACCGCATTGTGTACGATAACTTCTTGTATCTTGTTCCTCTCTATAAACCTACACAATATGCTTACGAAAAAACGTCATGAAGTAAATGTCAATAATTGAATAATTTAATACTATGGAAATATTACGTAAGTTTATATAGTCAACAGGTCTTCATGAAGCGGCAAAAATTAACGACCAAACTACCGAATAACTTTCAATAATCCTTGTGGATCAGATAATACGACAAAAGCACTGTATGTGTCGTTCATATCAACGAATACGAAAACAAGATTCAGCGTCGGCTAACATTCAAGGGTTGTACAGTACAATATACTAAATAATTGAGTCATGAAGGGTTGTTCTCTATATAAAAACATAATTTCAAGAAGTCATGTTTTTCAATTTAGACTATTGTTCTTATTGAGATAGTGATAGGGCATGATAAGGCGTTCACTACTTAATCCCTGAAATATAATAAAGTAAGAGACTATAGTAAAAACTTCCACTAGAAAACGGCCGGAAAAAGATAATGAAAAAAACAGTCGAATTCAAATTCAAGTTCTTTCTTGGTTTGTACATGACATATCTTTTTTTGCTTAGATGGATTCGGCTTAGAATGCCCTTTCAACAAGGTACGATTATATGTGTCTCTCCGTGCAAAATGTTGCATTTATGTTCGCTTTAAATTGTCGGTTTTACATTGAATTATATAGGGAAAATATTTAGTATATTGTGACCTGTAGGTATGTTTTTTTGCCCGCGTGTCGTAGCATTAAACACGAGAATCAGTGAGGAAATATATTATAGCTGGCACTCCAAATAGAAAAGAAGTTTACCAAATATGATTAGATACATTCTCGATTAATGATAGGAATTGTCGATACAAATATACACACATTATTAAGTAAAGCGTAGTAACATCCTTGTAAAGGATGACACTGAAGCAGTTTATCAACTGGTGTAAACATCAATTTGTAAATATTTACATCTAGGCAACCGTTATGATACGTCATAATATATTAAGTGATGCCTCATACGATTTATAAATAAACATTTCATGGACACATTATATTTATAAACCAAAAAACTGATTTTGCTTTACATTATCATTGTTAAGCATTTACCTCATTCCTGAACTTAATATTATTGATATAGTTTTTTTAAGAAATAATCACGCGTCTGTTAAACTCATTTTTGTTTATGAACAGACCCTCACATATCGAACTAATTGGGAAATGGCTAAACCATATGACGAGGTCTTCCGAGTATTACGATCGTTATCGGGAAAATAAGCATTGTCAAATTCAAGAGCATCACGCGTTTCGTAAAGGCGAGTGTACACGTCATTGTTACTAATAGTAAGGTAAAGATCTTAAAGGGACCGTCAACCACGAATGACAAACAAAGAAAAGTTTTAAAATACCCTATTTTTTACAATTATTAGTTTAAATTGATTAAAATATCACAACTGGTATATTACATTACTTGCAAAAAGTTCATATTTTCAGTATATTCGGTATTTTCGCGATGTGAAATCGAAAGTATACCGCGAAAATAGGTGACGATATACACACTATAAATAACGCAAGTAGTTTAGTTTAAACATATTTTATTTCCAAATGACAATTACAAATGAATAACAATTCACAAAGTATAATATGGAAAAAGGGTTGGACCTAAAGTTCTACAACATTATCGGGGGTCTTTTCCTTGAGTATAAAGTTACATAGATAAAGGTGACTGTTTAAGATGTAAATTTTAGTCGTCGTTTTGGAAATTTTACGAAAACTACTAAAAAAGATAGATACAACTACTACTCTGACTATAATGATAGTAATAATAATAATAATACCAGTAATAATAATGGTAATATTAGTAATGGTAATACCAGTAATAATTATAATAGTAATACTCAGAAAATAATAATGATAATATAAGTATAGTAATAATAATAAGCATCAATAATAAAAAAACACTTTGGTGTACAAATAATATAAGTATAATGATACAAGGTAATACACAATAATGAACAATAATGAGTCCTGTCCTGGTGCGTCTATGCAAAACGCTTCGTCTCTGATATAAATCTTTGCACTTCAGTAAAAATAATGACATTTTCTTCGTCGTTCAATGATTGTTTTCCATGGAGAGGAATATCAGAATTTAAAGGGTGAAATGAACGCAATGCATTAAATAGAAGAAATCGCTGTCTGTGGTACTTAGTGCATTCAAAGAAATAATGTGAGGCATTTTCTATCTCGCTGCCACAGGAGCAAACAGGCGAAGCAGTCAAATGGTTTTGAAACATGTCGGAGTTAAGGTCACTGCAATTATTTCTCAATCTTGCATGTAATATGGAGGATTTCCTATTCCCAGTAAAAAAAATATTGGGGAATCTTTTCGCTAGCGAAAAATACGCGTTTCAAGTTTGATTTAAAATGTGAAATAGTACTGCTGTTACGAATATTTATGTCTAAGGAATTCAATAGATCTATGGCAGAGGGTAAAAAGGAAAGGGAATATAATTGTGTCCGCCGTGATACAATGACGTAGTCGTCTCCGTTGCGTAGAGAGCGTGATGATTGTTGTTTAACTGTGGGTGGGAGAAGAATTGCCAAATAAGTGGGACTATGACCATTATGTATTTTGTACATATTAATTAGTTTTATATACTGTCGTCTTTTATCAAGAGACGGCCATTTTACTTCGTTGTACAAATTAATGAGTGAAACAGATCTGGTTAGACCGGAGACAATTCGCACAGCTTCGTTTTGAATTTTATCTAATAATTCCTTTTCGTATAAAGTGCACCCGTCCCAGACAACACATGCGTATTCAAGTATTGGGCGCAAATGAGTGACGTATATAGTGTTTAAGATTTTTCTTGAAAATTTAAATTTAAGAGACCTCATTATTCCCAGTACAGTAGAGTTAGCGATTGTGTTCCGCGATTAATCGCTTAACAAACGCTAAAAAATAAGCGATTTTAGCCGATTTAACCGCTTAATAGATTTTCAGCGGTTATTAAGCGTTTTTAAACAGATTTCATCGGTTTTTAAGCGTTTTCATCCGTTGAATTGCGCAACCACTTTTGTTAAGCGATTTTACGCGATTAATCGCTACGCATGCGCATTTGTTCATACCGCTGAAAAGCGCTGACTGGGCGGAGCCTAACAGAGGTAGGTGTGTCATACAATATTTATTTATAGATCTTTGCTTATCCGTGTGTTATCCATTTTCAGTTTGAACGTTATAATTATTTTTTACTTGTATTGTGTATCAAACTAAAGTATATGTTATGTAAGAAATATCATCTCTTATTGCAAATCCTAACACAAATACTGAAAAAAATATCTGTAGGATACTGTTTGTGGGATAAACATAGTTCAATATTAGATGAAGGGATTGACGTGAAACACGATCACAATTTTATTGTCCGACTTAATTCGTGTTTGATAACGAAGAAACGTGTCGTAATTAATTATCGATGGAAACAGTATTTTTCAAATAAAATATTTTAAGAATACCTTTACAGTGAGCGTGCAGATTGAGAGAAAAAGCAGAAGTGTCGTGTTTTTTGTTTTGATGTTTTTTATTCTATGAGAGCCGTAATGTTCGTTTATATAGTATGTATGTACATTATAATGACATGAGAATTCATTAAAATGTTAGTCAGTGATAATTCTAACCACACAAATATTGTTTTAAAACGGCAACCTATTTTCGCGCATTGTGGGGCGATCGTCGTTTAATTAAAACGCGTTAGTTATAAGTGTTACTATAACTGTTTACTTCTGTGTCTATTTGAATCATTTAAAATAATTGATTATTAATTGATTGGTTATGACGGATTAATATATAAGTTGAAAAGTTTACTTTTTTAAATTAAACATCTTCATGACTGCATTTCTGACTCAGTAAGCTTAAATTTCGGACAGGATTGGTTGTACTGTATGTTTTTGTATATAAATTTCACAAAAAACATATCCCGACACAATTGTGCTTCACTGAGGATGTGATTTTAAGACAAGATGATTGTTATTGTTAACAATCGGTATTTTTCGCCAGAACTTCTAAAATGGAAATTAAACAACGATTAATGAATTAAGAACTATATCACACAACACCAACATCGGCATTGGAATAGATTGTATTGTTAATTATTTTTTATATTAAATGTTATCGATCTGATCATCACATAAGAGTTCGTGTTCATTGTTTTATTATATTTTTATCAGTTATAAGGTTATAAATAGAAGCAAAGTTAATCTGCATTATTTTAAGAGTAATAAAAACTCAGTACGACTTAGGTCTTGATTTCAATTATACCTGTCCTTAGAATTTGACGAGTGATGTATTATCTTAATGACGGTATCTACACATGTACAGACATATGGTGACATCAATTAGCGCTTAAATTTAATGCACACTTGGAGATCAAAAGATAAGTTAGCGGAATTGAATGTATACCATTTCCAACGCGGAAATGTGGTCTTGACAAGTGCGAGTGTAAGCTTCAATGTTTAGAATTACCGAAATCCCCCTTAAAGAACATAAATTTATTTCAGAACTTTTAATGACATATAAGCATTATTAAGTGTGAATTATTTCGAGTGTATATGAACAACAATATGGAATGGTACCCACTTTGCGCAAATTAACGAAATCCTCTTTTATACGTTAGAACATGGGGATTTCGGTACCCACTCGGCGTCGAGAGAGTGTAAAATCTAACCGAATGCCAGGTATACAGCGCTTTTTCGTGTACAAAAAATGTGGGGAAAAATGTGTCGTTAATATTTTAGTACATAACATGTGTACATACCAGTGTAGACGTGTTAATTTACGCGTAGTTGCATGCTAGATTTCGGTAAACGCGCACGCGTTTGAGAGCGCTTGTTTAACGTACCGAAATACCCGTTAATAGATAGCTAAAAAAAAATCACTAATAATTTCTGCATTTCCATTATACCTTAATGACACAATCCCCTTTAACCAGTGTTATAGGGGATTAAAAAGTCCATAAAAATCACCCGCAATATCGCGTAATCTGTAGGCAAAGAAGCCACTTTGATATTTTCTAACAGCTTATGCCTCACTTACAGATAATCCGGTCGCCGGCCGATGTGTCCGATCTACAGGCATCGGGAAGACTGGACACGTCGGAGCCGTCCGCCGTCCGATGATTGACAAAGTTTAAAACCTCAGTCACAAATAGACACCGATCACCGTCCGATCAGCGGCCGACGTTTTTTTCCGCTCATCGTGCTGGCGCCGGCCGATGATCGCACGCACATCGGGTCATTTTGTAGCACCGGGCGGCGTCCGGAATATTTTTTTATATCATAGTTTGTTTTACCCGACATCGGGCCCGGGAAGGAATCGAGTTGAGATCGAAAAAAGATCGGACGATCAACGAACGGTTATCGCCCGGCGTGCGCCTGACATCGGATTCATTGTACGTGCATCATCACGAGCATCGTCCGGCGTCCATCGGGCATCGTGCGGAGGTCCTCCGGCAATCAAGCGGTCGCCGGCCGATGTATATGCCTCTGGGAAATACCTTTACTTTTGCCGATAAACGTTCAATGATTCCGATGTCGGGCGATCGCCGGGCGATACCCGTGCGTTGATCGTCCGATCTTGCTTCGATCTCAACACGATTCCTTCCCGGGCCCGACGTCGGGTAAAATTTTAAGTGAGACCTAAAATAATCCGGACGCCGCCCGATGCTACAAATTGGGTCGGTTTCCGTGCGATCATCGGCCGGTAGCCAGCCGGATAAGCGGAATAATACGTCGGCCGCTGATTGGACGGTGATTGTTGTCTATCTGTGACTTAGGCATTAGCCACGTGATTAAGTGTCTAGGCGAGATCGTTTCGTTTCGTTTATCAATACGCTCAGCACATTTGTTACAATGTTAACAAGAGGTATAAAGGTGAGTTACAAAATAATTCAAGTATAGGTCAAGCTGTATGGGTAAGGTCACAGATACAATATTATTGTACAACACAGTTACTATGATAATATAAACAAATAGCACAGTACTAGATCAAATCCATACATACACACATACATACATACATACATACACACATATACATATATATATATATATATATATATATATATATATATATATATATATATATATATATATATATATATATACACACACACACACACACACATATATATATATATATATATATATATATATATATATATATATATATATATATATATTTACACACATATACACATATACATACATACACACACAAACATACACATACATATAATATATATATATATATATATATACATATATATATATATATATATATACATATATATATATATATATGTCTGTATACACATACATACATGTTATTAGCATCACATAAAGCTAGCAGCAAAATTATTTATAAACAATATCAGCCAGGTGTATTTTTTAAATAATCTAAAATAGTCTTTATAAATTTTACTAAATTACAAAATTTTGATCTATCTGTTTCATTCTTTGATTCTTTTAAAAAGTATTGCATTTTTGGTATTATGTCTAATGTATGGGAGTAGTTGCTGTCGTTGGTTTACAAAGAAAGGACAGTTCAAAATGTAATGGAATTCATCACCAATGTCATTTAAATTACACAGTTGACACTTTCTTAGGTTACGTTCAATATTTTGCCAACGGCCCTTTTCAATTGGCAGATGGTGGTTACACATACGGAATTTTATAAAATAAGGTAAATAATAATCAGGTACAAAATCAAAATAATTCTCTAGTCCAAACGTATCTTTGAAAATTCGAAAGTTGAGAGATTTAGGCATTGAATTTATATCGGATGACCATTGCTGTATATATTGATCACAGAGAACTTTATTCAATTTTGCCAATAATAAATGCTTGGTGCCAGTAAAATATTGATTATTCCAGACGTAGCTCATTCCACACTGATCAAAGATACATTTCATGTTATCGATCCATTTGGACTTAACATCGTTTATACTTGCATGAGAAAATATTAGCTTATACATGATCGCGCTGAGCTTATTTTGATCATATGTAACAAGGTCATACCAAAACCCGACCATTCGCTTTTCAATAACAATTGATAGCGGATGACGACCAAGATCCCCATAAATCATGACATGTGGTGTACCTTTTTTAACACCAAGAATATGTTTTAAAAATTCTGTGTGAACCTTTTCAATAATTGATAAGTCTCCGTAACCCCATACTTCGCACCCGTATGTTAAAATTGGAACAATAGTATTGCCGAACAGTTTCAATTGACATTCAATAGATAAATCGAGGTTTCTTACTTTTTTATATAGACTAAACATTGCTTTTCTTGCCTGTTCTACTCAATGCTCTTTTGCTAAGGAAAATTGTCTGTTTTTAGAAAACATCACACCTAAATATTTAAAATAATCAACTATCTCTAATGAGTATTCATGTATTTTTATATCCCTTTTTCGTTTCATTTTATCACCAAAAACAATAACTTTAATTTTATCATAATTGATATCTAATTTCCACTGGCAACAATACGAGTAAAAAGTGTTCAAAACAGACACGAGGTTTTCTTGCGAAGTTGCAAATATAACTGTATCATCGGCGTAAAGTAGTACAAGAATTTTGACGAGTATATCTAAATCTGCATCGTATATCTCTATAATTTTATCATTACGTGTAGTAATAAAATGTTCAAGGTCATTTAGGTATAAGGAAAACAGTAGAGGGGATAAATTTCCCCTTGACGGAGGCCTCTGCTACACACAAAGAATTCAGAACACTTACCAGATATTTTAACACGTGATTTTATGGAGCTATACATATTTTTAATAATATTTAGGAAGTTACCACATATATTATATCTTATTAATTTTGACCACAAACCTGCCCTCCATACAGAGTCAAAGGCCTTTTTAAAGTCCACGAATGCGCAGAACAATTTATTCTTTTTAACTTTTAAATACTCGGCAATCATGTCTAATACAAAAATATTGTCGATGGTGCTGTATTTTTTCGAAAGCCCGCTTAATTAACGTTTAAAGCATTAACAGTTTCAATATATTCAGTAAGTCTGTTATTTAAAATACAGGTGAACAGTTTACCTAAACAGCTAAGCAGTGTTATTGGGCGATAATTTTCTGGCAGATGCACGTCACCTTTATTTTTATATATTGGTAGTATACACCCAATTGTCCAGGATTCTGACAGATAACCTGTTGACAGAATCATGTTAAATAATTTGTAATATAAATCTGATAATTTATCTATACTGTTTTTAATATATTCAATAATGATGAGATCGAGTCCCGATGCCTTTCCACTTTTACGGGACCGGACGGCTTTATGGATTTCTTCTACTGATATTTCGGCATTAAGATTATTTTAGAAATCGATACTGGGATATTCCACATTAGGTTCGGCACTGTTATCAGTTTCATCAGCATTGAGGTTCTTATAGAAATCATAAAACACGTTTATATCAACATCCGGTATTCGTTGTTTCTTATTAATGCCATTTATATAATTCCAATAATCTTTCGGTTTAGAAGATTTCATACTTTTCAATTTTTTACGAAACTCTTTTTTAAAAACTAACAATTCGTTGCGTAATGTTCTTTTATAATGCCTGCTTGCTTTGTTTAGATCAGATTTGTTTGTCTGATTTTTAGTGAAATGATAATTTCGTTTGCAATTATGATATGTTTTACGCGCGGCTTTGCACTTGTCATTGAACCAAGGCTTACGAGATGTCAATTGACATGACGCCTTATCAGTGATCGCTCAGCCCACTTAATCACGTGGCTCAGCGGGAAGAAAACCTAGACAAGCTGACACCAAAATGGCTTCTTTGCCTATAGACTGCATATAGATTTACGCGATATTCCGGAAGTTTTTATGGACTTGTTTAACAGCATATTACACTTGTAAAGGGGTTGATGCCATTTCGTTATTCTGCAAATGCAAAAAATATACGATTAAAGAGAACATCAGCTATTTATAACGGGTAAATCGGTACATTAAACACGCTCTCAAACGCTTGCGTGCTTACCGAAATCGTACCCGTTATTACGTGAAATGGTGATATTTGCAATAAATTAACACTTCACCGGTATCTACCCGTGTTATTAACAAAATATTAACCGAAACATTCCCCCTACCCGTGTATTTGACACGAAATAGCGCTTTATAACTGGGAATTCGGTGAAGTTTTACGCGCTTTCTGACGCCGGATGGGTACCTCAATCCCACATGTTATTGCGTATAAAAGTGATTTTAAGCATATTAAACATTGATTATGGGACAGTTATCAATCACTATAATTTAAAGCGCAAAAACAACACAGTAAGTTTGGACATATATATATATATATATATATATATATATATATATATATATATATATATATATATATATATATATATATATATATATATATATATATATATATATATATATATATATATATATATATATATAATTAGCGTTGTACGAAATGGAATAAGGTCAGGCTATTATAAATTAATAAGGCTACTAATATCAGACGCTCGCGCAGGTACCAACTTCCCAGAAGTTACCGCGTTTATTGTTAAACTAATATCAGTAATAATAACTCCTTTACAATAGCATTTATCGATACGTCTTTATTAAAATAATAACAAAATGGTTTTCACTTGTTTCTGACACACACAGAAACGCGATTTTTAACGGGGATTTCGTAAAGTTACACGAATTGGGTACCAAAATTCTCAATTATTTTACATGCACACGTGACATAATACATACTTAATAATGCTTAGTTATTGCTTATATGACATTTCAAATTTGTGAAATTAATTGATGTTCTATAAAGGGGATCTCGGTAATTCTTGAAGCTTCCACTCGCTCTTGTCAAGACCGCATTGCCGCGTTGGAAATGGTATAAATTTAATTCATCTAACTTATCTTTCTGGATACCAAATGTCAGAGTTGCATTAACCCTTTTTACACCGTTTTTGCCATATTTCATTTCCGTTTTTTAATCCGAAGAAAATAAACGAAACTCGTTTAAAAAATGAGATCTAGGCATTCGAGCTCCTAGTGTGGATTAAAAGCGTTTATTGGTGACATCACATGAGTGCAAATGTGTAGATACCGTTAATAAGATAATATATCACATGTCACCTTCAAATAAAATGTATGATGTCAATTAAGTGCATTACTATCAGAGTAATAAAACACAGCATGAATTAGGCTTCATGCTGGGTTTTATTTCTCTTTAAGTAATGCAGATGAACCTCGCTTCTGACCTAGTAACTGATAAAACTATTTATAAAAAAGTGAAATATTATGTGATAATCAGATCGATAACATAAACTATTTAAATCTGCTAGTATATCCGATAAAAAAATATATTATAATTATCTTTGACAGTTTTGACGTTCAGTTGTTCGTGGTGACGACCGCATGTATTTATACATCTCTTACACTTCTCAAGATCTCTTTTCGGCTTTGGAAACGATATAAATTAAATGTCACCAACTAATCTTTTAGGATATCGATTGTCCGAGTTACATAATCCCCATTGACACCGTTTAACCATTTTTAATCGTTTTTTTTAAGAGGAAAACAAAAGAAACTCGTTAGAATAAAAGTGAACCTAAACATGTAGCTGGTCTAGAAAATGGCGGGCAGGTCGTTGCTAACGAGTGCGCCCGATTAATCGATCGCTGAATGGTGGATCAATTCTAGTGGGCGGAGCGATCATAGATAAGGCGTCATGTCAATTGGATTTACATTCATAAATGATGTCATTTATTGCTAAATTGTTGAGTACATTAAAATTAACGGGACGTGTTACACCGTCAATGTGGTTTAATTTTTCATTTAGAAAACGCGCTGAAAACAAACGTATAAACGTGTGATTAGATCCAAAGCAGTATCAGTTAAATCTACGTACACATGCAGTTTGAATATACGCGTACATGTACTGGATATCGAAATCAGGATATATGAAGAACATCATTTAAAAAAAATATTTCTTGCTATCATTACCGTTGTTTCATTAAAAATATAGTCTAATATTAAAATCTATATAATGATTTAATAACTTGAGTACTTTGAATACACTAAGAATACGAAATGATAAACTTTACTTTATACACTATGTAGGAGTCTTTATGGTATGAGATCAAGTAAAATAAAATCATGTTTCTGCGGCAATTGCGACTGACTTCAATACAATTATAGCGCGCTCGTTAAAAGGCAGACGATAAAACGCCGACCGTATAGATAATGTTGTGTATATATAGATAGAAAAATATAATTTGTATTTTCACTTTTTATAAAATGGCACGTTTGCCAGATCTTAACTTTATCTTCTTTAACGACATATTTATTATGTTTTGCGTTTAAAACATATGGGCGTAATTTAGTTACCAGATGTTCATAAATGAATCAATAGTCTGTTAATTTGCAAATCAATGATAAAATGTGTGTTGTGTAACAAATAATACACGTAAAACAAACGCATTTGTTGCTAATATTAAAGTGAGCTAATATTTCCTTGGCACAGTGTGATTTCTTTGCTTTTTATTAAATTGAATTAAATCATTAAACATTGATCAGTTGCCCTAAACTTGTAAATCTTATATTTTATAAACAATGTAAGCATATTGTATCGATCTTGATAGTTTTGAGGAAAAATATTGAACGCTGTTTACAAGCACGCGTTTTAATAATGCTTCTTTTTTGTAGAAAATAAGTATTAAATTTAGAAAAAATCTGAAAATATATGTGTCTCTCTCTCTCTGTCTTTATTTACAATGGCACGTTTCTCAAATCTTATTTTATTGAATATAGCTTCTTAACGAAATATTCGCGTGTACAACATCTGGGCCTTATTTAATAAGCGAACATTCAAAAATGAATCATTAATGTGTTCATTTGCAAATAAATAATTATATAGATTGCTGTGTTACAAATAATACACGATAAACCAACAAAATTGTTTGCTAAAGTTCAAAGTTTAACATAAATGAGAGATATTTTGTCTTGCTAATTTCACGGCGCGTCGTTATGTTTTTGCTTTTCACTAAATGTATTTAAATCATTAATTAAATAGAAGATATTTGATGGATTTGGTGGAATATCGATTTTAGTTCACGAGTTATCATAATATATAATTTTTATATGATCACGAGTAAATTAAAATCGATATTTCACCGAATCCAACAAATGTTATCTTTATTTTATGCTTACAAATGATTATTTTGGTATTTTTCCCCAAAATATATTTCCGGTAAAACAATTAAAATTATCATTTATTTTCACTGTTAATTGTACGGTTTTAAACGGTGAATTATCAGTTTTAATTCACTGATATTTTTCGATAAACCACCAGAAAGCATAAAATAACATTGATCAGTTCCCTTACATTTGTAGATCGGATTATATTCACAATAGTAGCATATATTTTCGACCTTACCGATAGTTTTGAAAAAAAAAGATATTTAAACGGGTAAAAGTTTACACGTCCGTGCGTAATATTATACGGGTGTATAATTCGTTGATTGTGTCAATGCTTGTGTGGAAATGAGGTATATATTTAAAAATAGAAAATATATATGTATTTCTTAGTGTTTTTCACGACGCTCTGTGATTTCTTTGCCTCAAGAGTATTAATTTATTAAATACTAAATATTACAAATACTGCGATAATTGATGGCAATTCATTAACTAAAGGGTCTTTATCCAGTACATCTGTTTTTATTGATTAACCCTGATAATGGTCGCTGCACTGTGACCACAGCAGGGTGTCAATAAACAGAGATATAATATAATACTGTGAAGGCCTCTGTAAAGGCCTACTTTACTTCATTTGCGGACCCAACGCGTGTGCTATATCCATGTTTATTGACACCCTGCTGTGGTCACAGTGCAGCGATCAATATCAGGAGTGATCATTAAAAACATTTGCACTTAAGATGCACTTAATAAATTAATACTTTTGCTGTAATTTACGGAAGAGGATGGTGACCATACATTAATTCATATATAATATATGTATACGAACAATAAATGCATTTGTAAAATATGTAACTCAATCTTCAGGAATTGTTTATACAGCTATATTCTGATTTAACTCTTCGTTTTCCTTCTTTGGCCATATTGTGTTTATTTTCTAAAGTTCTCTATATGGTCTGCGTTCTCGCATGTATACGATATATTCATAGAAGGAAAACTCAAACGCAAAGAAATCACAGCGTTGTGAAATAAGCACGAAAATAATACCTCATATCAACTGTAGAAAATAGTTTTTGTCTGTTTTACATGTATTATTTGTTAAACAACGAAAATAATAATTTATATGCCATTTATTTGCAAACTAACATACTTATGATTCATTCATGAATATTTGCTAATTAAATAAGGCCCATATGTTTTAAACGCAAACTAATGTATATTTTGTAAAGAATACATATTTAAGATTTGGCAAACGTGCAATTTTATATAAACACTAAGAAATACACGCCATTTCCACACAAACACGAATCAATACACCCCTATAAGATTAAAACACAATTGTAAACGTGTGCCCGTTTTATATAAAAAATTCAAAACTCTCGATAGGATCGATAATACATGCTCATATTTTTACTAAAATATAAGATTTTCACATGTGCGGCAACTGATTAGTGTTCAATTAATGATTTAAATGCATCTAATGAAACGCAAAGAATGACACCGCGCCGTGAAATTAGCAAGCGAAATAATAACTCACGTTAAGAAAATATTGTTTTGTTTGTTTAACGTGTTTTAGTTGTAACACAGCAAATGAAAATATTTATTTGCAAATGAACAGACAAACGATTCACTTATGAATATTCGCTAATTAAATTAAGCCCAGTTGTTGTAAACGCAACATAATGAATATTTCGTTAAAGCGTATATATTTAAGATTCCACAAACGTGCCATTTTATATCGAAAATGTTCTGAATTAGTTAAAGAACGCTATGCCGTACTATAATTCACGCCAGGAAACCGTCCCGGACGGTTTCCTAAACTGTATCGGACGGTTTTTTATCCACTAAATAAATCGCCCGGTACGGTTTACAGGCGCACGAGCGGTTCAAAATCATGTTACTGTCAAATACATTTAAGTTAACCGTCCCGTTACTAAAATCATCGTAATATAACATGTTTACAAGGTCAGCCTTTTAAAAAAAATATAGAAAGATTCAGGTTATCTATACTATACGAGTGATGATGATGATGATGATGATGATGATGATGATGATGATGATGATGATGATGATGATGATGATGATGATGACGATGACGATGACGACGACGATGACGATGACGAAAACGATGATGATGATGATGATGATGATGATGATGATGATGATGATGATGATGATGATGATGATGATGATGATGATGATGATGATGATGATGATGAGATGATGACGATGACGATGACGACGACGATGACGAAAACGATGATGATGATGATGATGATGATGATGATGATGATGATGATGATGATGATGATGATGATGATGATGATGATGATAATGATGATGATGATGATGATGACGACGGCGGCGACTACAACGACGACGGCGGCGACTACAACGACGACGACGACGTCGACGATGATGATGATGCAGTTGATGATGATTAAAAGTGAGAGTATTCGCTGATTGCAGTCAAACATTTTTGTTATTTGCTTTGATTAGTATCATATATATGCAAAAACTAGTCTGTTGTTCCGTCTATATTAATAAAATGTATTTATTTAGGCGAAGAAAGTGATAAAAAACACACACACGACTGCATGCATTTTTCAAGGTTCAAGGTTCAATATACAAGTGAAAGCATCATTATTCTTGCTTAATTACTGGACAAACATCCGCCACATGTTGGGAACTTGGGGGGAGGGGGGGCACTTTGGGTCACTTATGTTTATGACACCCGTTTGGGTTACTTTAAAAGGTTAACCAATGATAATCAAACGGTGTTAACTTGTTTTTACAAGTAGTAATTCACCTAAATATTGTTTGTGTATATTCATGTTTGACACATTGATTTCATAACTTCAAATGCTTTATAAGCAAAAAGAATAACAATCTTATGTTGTTGTTTTTAAATAATATTTATTATAAATAATACAATTGAGTTAAATGTTTTGAAGATTTCAATGATTATGGAAATTACAGTAATGTTCAACATAATTTGTATAGATCAGCGTTATGTCAACCACCTTTTGCAAACCAGTGGGCGGAGTCTGTCTGCAAATAGCATGTGCTTTTGATCTTTATTTTCATATTCTTTTTTTACCCGTAAAAGGTACCTTCACAATTGAAAAATACTTTTTGCAATTTAAAACTGAATAATACGATATTCGCTCTTAATTTTCGTTTTTTACAAGAAACTTTCTTGTACCTAAAGTAAAGCAATAACATTTATTGGCATATAAGCATATGAACATTGATTTTGCTAAAACAGATAAACACATGTAGCGCACAAACTAAAATACATGAATATAAGGAAGCGTCAATATCGAGTTGAAACAGTTATAATAGGGATTCTTCGCAGGAAACGGACTCGGGAGTGGCTCAATAAGCCCCAGGCTTTCTATGCAATCAAGCTAAAAAAATATCGGTTGTAATTAATATAAATATTCGTTGTATAAAAATATCCTGATTTAACAACTTACACACAATCATGAATAAAAATAAATCTATTTAGCTGTTTATTGTCTACTGTAAAGTTTTACAGCCTGTTATCATTTGCGCTTCTAGGGTCGTTAAGCACCGCGACTTAATTCACACGTGTACTGATACCCTAACTCTTCGTGAAAAACGCTTTCCTCGATATGACATATACCGACTCGGCAGTAATCATGTGTATTTGACGAGATTCGACAAACTGCTACGCCCCAAAAAAACGGCGACCCAATCAAAAAAAATGAAGTTCTAATTCTGGCATAACAAAAGATCCGCCCAGAAAATACAATTGACCAATTAAAAAACACAAATGTCTCAATCGGACATTTCAGTACGGTGCGCCCACCAATGAAATAAATGACGATTAGTTAAAGCTGAATGCCGAAGGCATGAATTATATTTCATTTTAAGAGATGAATACATAAGTATGTACAGAAATGAAATTTTTAAAATAATTGTAAAGGAGGTTATCATTACTTATCTAAACATTAAGACATTATTGATCAATCGATCATTTCATAAATTAATCTTATATAAGGGGTCTCACGGCCTCTGTCAAAACGTAAACACTGTAAAGAAATTAATTTAATGTATTTAATAAAGTTGCTATAATTGCGAATCGGAGGTTCTTATTTTTTTATTGTCTTAGTTTTGCATGTATTCGCGAACAAATTGAGTGATTGGTTTTCTCATTTCCTCCTCGTTTTAAGCTTGTATCGTTTTGAAAAAGATTCTCCATAGTTTTGTGATAACAGAAAACAATATTGGATCTCTTATTTCTCGTAGTTTTAAGGTGGCATAATGTTCTGGAAAGGTCCGTGCAAACAAATACCCATGTATTATTTATACAGCTGCCTTTAATACTGATTGTGCATGTATAGGCATGTCAGGTCTTCTTTATCAGCGTTATTTTTGCATGCATACGAACCTTGTTTCTTTGAATTACCAAATAAATGATACGATTCAAATATTTATAAAATAACACGAACTATTATGTGATGATATTATAGACAACAGAAACTATTTAAACCTTCAAATATATAAGATAACATTGCTTCGCTTCCTTTTATTGTTCAGGGACCATAGGTCCCTGTATTGTTCTTTAGTCGTCGTGCGCGAGCATTCAGGGGCGGTTATCCGGGAGTTATCGATTTCTGGGATTGTCTATACGACGTGCTTTAAACCTATAAATAGGACGTATCTAAATATAGACGACTTAACGCGTGACGTCACGCGCACCTGCAAATATTAGACTCCGCCCACTGGTTGGCAAAAAGAGGTAGAATTCATATAAGCGCATATAGAGAAGGTTGACATAATCATCGTTTTTATTGATAATCATGCGCTATATCAAATATAATTATACTAACTATGTCTGAATAAAACATAAGCATGCAAGGAAATGCATTTTTGGCACGATTATATTGTTTTTATTATTTGTTTTTACTAAAAAAGAACTCGGGAGTGGAACACAATATACGAGCTCGGTATATTTGATACCACAAAAATCTCTACTTGGCACATCTTCGCGACCATTGATTAGATAAAAAATTACTAGATAATTAAATTCTTTCAGAATAAATCAATTTTTTTATGAACGAACACAAACAGCAAATAGATCGACTTTATGTACGCAACATATAGTAACTGATTTGAACATTTTTGCCTGTAAAAACTTACCTTGTTACACATTGAACAAATTCTCTTGATAATTGTAATCGTTTGTATTTAATTATTCACAGCAATTTTTACACTCTTTGTTTAATCCGATGTTTAATTACACATTTGTTCACCCCAAACCAATTATCTCGTTATGATCGGGTACTGTCCAGCATGGTGTCATAAACTCAGGGACCTATACTAGTCTAGGGTCCCTGCATAAACCACATGTGGTAGACCAGTGTCTGGTCATTAAACAACATTTATGACACCTCCAATCCATGTCATATCTTTGCATATTGAGTAGTTATTTCAGCTTAATTTTGAAGCCAACAAAAATACTTATAACAGTTGCTTTAATAGAGCGAAAACATTAGCATAGGTAAACAAACAAAGCCATGCCGGTTAGTTGTAGTGCACCAGGGTGTGCAAAAAGATTTGAGAAAGGAACAAATGTGTCCTTTTTTAGGTTTCCTAAAGAGCCAGAAAGACTGCAGCAGTGGCTAATTTCGATGAAGCGAACCAAAGTGACCGACAGCAAGAAATTATGGATGCCCGGAGTTCACGACCGTTTTGTTGGAGGTAGTGAATTGTCAATTAGTATTAATTTGTTCCTTTTTTAGTGTAATCATTTTTTACAGATAAATATACGAGTCGTGTTCTGAGAAAACTGGGCATAATGCATGTGCGTAAAGTGTCGTCCCAGATTAGCCTGTGCAGTCCGCATAGGCTAATCAGGGACGACACTTTCCGCTTTCATGGCATTTTTCGTCTAAATGAATTCTCTTTTTAGCAAAAATCCAATTTAGGCGTAAAGTGTCGTCCCTGATTAGCCTGTGCGAACTGCACAGGCTAATTAGGGACGACACTTTACGCACATGCATTATACTCAGTTTTCTCAGAACTCTACTCATATCATTATGTATCATATACAGAAACATATGGTATGATGTGTTTTTTAAAGCATGACACTAGCTGTTGTGTCAGTGTGGTGACAGGGTAGACATTCATATAAATGTGCTTTTGATATAAGAAGTTATAGTATTTGTGTATTTAGTATTTGTGTATTGTTATCACTAAAACTGCATATTTTAAATGTCTCCTGTTGTTGTTTTAAGGCAGGCCATCCCCACTACCTCATCATCCAGATTATGTCCCATCTCAGTTCTATTTCACACCCGAAAGAAAGACCACACCACACCCCTTACAAAGATTTGAGCAGATGCAGAGGAGATGTTGCTCAAGGCGGTCGCTAACTGAGGAGTTGGTGAATGAATCTACCCAAGCGACAGCCAGAGATAATCATGAGGCAGCTAATGCTCTACTCGACTTGGGCAGCGACTTGCCAAGTTTCAGCGAAAAAGGTATACAAGTCGCTTCAGTCTATCGCTATCATGTAATTCAAAGCCATATGTATTGCTATTTATTACAAATATTGGCATATATCATAATTGTCAGACAAATATTTAGCATGTCTAATGAACAGTCTTTTAGTCTGTACAAATTGAAGTTTGACAGCTCACCTATAAATGCCCATGTTGTAACATAATAGCTCAACAAGCAATTATTATAGTACTAACTAAAAGCTATGACTGAAATCATACATTTTTGCCATATTTGTTGTTTTCAGGAATGAACACAGAGCCAGATCCTCTTCTACAGAGCTTTGAAGAATTGCAACAGGATTACAACAGACTACAGCAGGAGTACCAACATCTATTAGATGAAAATGCCAGGCTTAAACAGGAAATAAGGGACAGCAAGTTCACATACACAAACTTGAAGAGTAGTGAGATAAGAGCATACACAGGACTACCATCAATGGGTGCGTTTCTTTGGGTTTTGAGTTTGGTTAGTGAATTCTACAAGCAAATTGGACGGTTATCAGCTGGAGACCAGCTACTTCTTGTACTGATGAAACTCCGTCTATGCTTATCAAACAGTGACCTTGGGTACAGATTCAACATTTATCCGACACAGATATCCATCATTTTTTCTCAGTGTATACCAGTTCTAGCACAGAGTGTTCGGTTCCTGATCAAATGGCCTTCCAAGGAGAAAATTTTGAAGAACATGCCAAAATCATTTCGGAAAAACTACAACAAGTGTCGAGTGATTATAGACTGTAGCGAGGTGTTCATTCAAAGACCTTCCAACCTAGATGCTCGAGCCAAGACATGGTCCAACTATAAACACCATAATACTCTGAAATTCTTAGTTGGCATTACGCCATATGGTGCCATTAGTTTTCTGTCACCATATTGGGGTGGAAGAGTGTCGGACAAGGAAATCACAGAAAAGACTGGTTTCTATGAGCTGTTGGAACCTGGTGATCTTGTCCTTGCGGACAGAGGCTTTCTGATAGAAGAAGAGCTGGCGATTCGTGGTGCAAAACTTGCTATCCCACCCTTTGCAAGAGGAAAGAAACAGTTTTCCCAGAAAGAAGTTGAAACTGCGCGACAACTGCCCAGAGCAAGAATACATGTAGAACGGGCCATAGGAAGGATAAAGAACTTCAGAATTTTACAACAAACATTACCAATCACTCTGGTCCAACACGCGAATGACATTTTGGTTATATGTGGTGCTCTGACCAATATCATGCCAAAGCTTGTGAAGTGAGGTACTTTGTTATTTAGGCTGATAAAATGCTGCTTAATGTACCTAGGCTGATAAAATGCTGCTTAAATGTATATATGTACAATACTGACCAACTCTTAAGAATGACTTCTTATTTAAAGCAAAAGAGAAAGCGATATTGTTTGAAATTATTATGCGATATATTTCTGCGTGGACATTGCAGAAAGAAGTTAAAAGAATGATCTCAATGCTTGAGCATATACTATGTATTACCATTTATTTATCAACTATTTATTTCACTGTTAAATTTCATATGTTGATATAATCAAATGATATCTTCATTACATGTGTATTTATTGAATGTTTAATTACAGTCCTGTTACCAGTTGCAATGTTTATTGTGAAATAAAACAATGTTTCTATGCAATAAATGATTTTATTATTTACTTTTTAATCCTTTTACATGTTTATTTTTACTAAGTTAAAGCAGGCTACTGAACTTAGTAATTAGATATAACAGTACAGAAATAAATGCTTTATATCTGCAGACAGAATAATTGAACAATTGTCAAGTTACTTAATTTTCTATATAACGAAAAAGCATAATATTTTAACCAAGATAATTATTTTTTTTAAGTTTACAACGCTATAAAAGATTTACATGCAGGGATACCTGCCACTATTATACATTTTTTATATTTACCAACAGAACACTAGTGTAAAAACTGCATATAAACAGATAACACAAGTATTCAAAGTTCCCCTTTTCGACAGTCTATGTTGCATTTCTACTCTCCATAGCACACTCGTCATCCACTTTCTTAAATATGATCTCTGGAAGAAGATGTTCAAATGCAAAGATTAGGCACTTGTCAATTAATGGCTTGACAAATTCAGGGCTTTAATATATGGTCTGGTAAAAAAATACCTTTGTCAGTGTACACAAAAAAGTCACAGAACTCTTTATTGCAGACAAACATCTGGAATTGTATTTGCGTGTATTACCTGTGCGATTCCCTCAACTTCAAGGTTACGGGCTCGAGGTAGAAGTTCTTGTCCACATTTGGAATTTCAGACACTTCCATATCTCTGTGGGAAGCACAGCATTTGATTTCTATCAAACCGTCTCCATGGCATGAGCAAGTTCTTACACCGTCTGGGGAAGCAGCAAACAGTGGGAATGTTACAGCAATGACGAGACCACTGTCTTTCACAACCAAGTTGTCATATTCCCTCGATGCCAACTTCTCGTACATGTCTCTGGCCTTTTTCTCGTTGTGTACCCCATACTGGATATTGTCCATAATGCTAAGGTTGAACTGTTCCCTTTTCATCAGCTTATCCAGTAACCTGGTAGGGTTTGTCGACTCTTTCAGGGTCTTAACGTCATGGCACACAGATGATGTAATGCGCCCGACACGTTGCCTCTGCCACAAAATGCTTTGAGCCTGGCCTCTAGTCATGTTTTCAAGGTTACTGGCCTGCACTGGCGTTACTTTGAAGTCAGCCATGATGTACTGGCATTCCCGCGTTACTTCTTCTGCCGACAGTTTCTCCTTACTGAGCTTGTGTTCCCTAACAAGGATCTGAAAAAAAACAATAACTAGCGTTCAACAAAACATAATAAACCTTGTTATATTTACTATTTATACCTCGGATCATTTTACTCTTTGATTCACATTTAATTCTGTATAAACATTTCGGAAAGTAAGTCAGATATTGGGGTTTGTTTGTCTTCCGTGTTTAATCCACGTTTAAGTAAAACATTTAAACTTAAGTGTCAGAATTCAAATAAATATATAAAAAAAACTATGATTCAAAGGAAAGCACTAGTGCAACTATATTATATTCATGTTAATTTTTTTTATCATTTCCTACTTTTATGTGTGAAATTAGCAGATATTGACATAAGTTTTTGTTTACAACAAATAAGTTGTATATCATACTGGTGGCATGTCCTCGTCATCTGATGCTATGTCCGTATCCGAGTAATCCTTTAAGAATACGCAAGCATCTGGGCATACTTTTTTCAGCCGCACTAATGCCTCTTCCTCGTCAATCGTCACGACCACAGCTTGTTGTTATCGTGGTCTCGTTTTGCGAGTTTTGCCATGCTTTGACTTGTGGAAGCTTATTTCTGAAAGTGGTTGACCTGTCACCTGAAATTACAGCAAATATTAACATTTCAAATTTATGTGTTGGTTGTTGTTTCATTTTTATCAATTTATGACTATACTCACAATAAGCTATGATAATACCCTGTTGTTATTTTATCAATTAATGTCCATATATTTAGTAAGTTACTGAAATTAAATATCATATTATTCATTCATAACCCAAAATCATGTTCATTCTTCAAATAAACAAAGAATAAACGATTAGTCTGCTGTACAAGGAGATTTCGATAATATAATATTTGACACCAACCTTCTCACGAAAGCATCGATTCCACTGGTTAGCCTGGCTCGTCTTTGCTGGATTAGTGTACCCCAGTTTAATGGCAGCTTCCACCTTGAACAGGACAGCAGCAATATGGCTGCATGTCTCACCAGCTCTGAAACATGTAAATGTTTATTTAGCATTTCCTCTACTAAATGTAAGTTTACTACATTTACTTATTAATTCACTAATGTGTAATTTTACATTGACATATAAATGTCAAAGAAATACATTTTGATGTGATAAAACAATGCATCATAAGATTACAGAAACACAATTTACCCTGCTTTGCATGTGCAATGAGCAGCAACTATGTGGCCAGTTTGCTTCTTCACAAGAAGCCAAGGATGGTGCCACTGCTTCTTGTCGTACTTTCTGAGAGGGTACAACTTTGGCAGTCAGAATACACACAGAGGTCTCGGGAACGTCGTGGTACAGTATTTTCTGCACGTGTCCCGATACAAAATAATTGTAGCCGTCCAGAGATTTGTATGATTTCATGGCTTCTTGTGTATATTGCCCTGGTGTATGTACGAGGTAGTTCCACACATCACCGTACTGGACATTTGGCCACTGACAACAGTTTTCTTGCCAACAATCGGATGAAATCGTGTATGGATCTTTGATAAGATGGCCATCTACCGTCAATTTTTGTTGATAACGTTGTCGATCTGCCTCTATTAACGTCAAATAATGCTCATAATAACAGCTACTATCAATGCGCGCCATGCTTTTCCATGCAGGATGTTGATCTTTTTGCCAACCCGGCAGTGCGCATGCGCGAAAAATCCCGAATGTAAACAATAACAATTAACTCGTCTATAGTGCACATAAGCCCCGCATTTTCATCGCTACGCATGCGCAATGGAATAAGCGCAAACAAACGCAAAACAAACGCTTAAAAACGGTTTAAAACGGTTAAAAACACAATCGCTATTAATCGCAACCTTGCGGAACACAAGCGCTAACTCTACTGTACTTTCGATGCCGATTTCAGAATGTTATTAATATGATCATGCCATTTGCCGTCATGTCCAAAAGTTAGACCAATATGTTTATGACTTTCAACAAAATTAACCGGAATGTTATCCAAAAAAAGTTGAGGTAATCGAAAAAAAATTGGGTTGTAAATAAAATTGCTTCCGTTATCTGTGGATTGAAGTCGACTAGCCATCTTTTGGCCCACACGTTTATCTGATGTAAATCATGATTCACTTTACCCTCAAGATCACTTAAATTGGATGTCGTACAAGATAAAGACGTATCATCTGCGAACAAACGGGTGATGCTAAGAAGATTATTGACGATGTCATTAACGTAAATTATAAAAAATAACGGACCAAAGACTGAGCCTTGAGGAACGCCAGCTTTTACTTGGAACACATTGGACATAGAGGATCTGACAAATACTTTTTGAGTTCGGTTAGATAAATAACTCTCAATCCATTTTAACAAATTACCTCTGATCCCATTTTCTTTAAGTTTGAATAAGAGGCCTTGATGCCATACGCGATCAAATGCCTTGGAAATATCACAAAAAACCATACAAGTAACTGTTTTATCGTCAAGAGAACGAGCTATTTGATCGAAAATATCAATAAGCTGGAAGAGAGTAGAGTGACCTCTAAGAAATACCGACTGCTTACAATGTATAAGGTTATGCGAAACAAAGTGGTTATACAGATGCTTGTAAACAACACTCTCCATTAATTTACTAAGGCAGCTTTAAAGTGAGATGGGACGATAATTCGAGGGTGTATTTGCCTCTCCTTTCTTAAAAAAGGGCATGACCATTGCTTTCTTCCACAGTGCAGGACATGTGCATTCTTGTAGTGATTTGTTAAAGAGCAAGAAATGTGGTTTTGCTATTGACGAACACGTACGCTTAAGAACTAAATGACTGATTAAATCTTCACCAACCGCTTTATGAGTATATAAAATCTTAATTATATCTTTTATTTCAGATTCATTAATTGAAACTTCGTCTAAGCAATTAAACGCAAAAACACTAGAGTCAGGTAGAACTCATGACGACGTGTCAAGCTTTGATATTGAAACGAAATAATTATTAAGACAATTTGCCTTTTCTTCGTTAGACATAAAAATATTTACATTTCCATCAGGATCAATGGTTTTTAAGGGCGGTATCATATCAGAATGAGAATGTGAGCGAATGAGTTGTTTTAAGAGCTTCCAGTATTGCTTAGAGTTAGACGCCTGTAAGTCGTTTAAAGTAGTTTCAATATTTGAGAAAAATTGTTCTTTAGCATGTTTAATCATATTGTTGACTCTATTGCGAACATGCTTGAATTTAGACCAATTGTTTGCAGACGGGTGTTTTATCGCTTGGGATTTGAGAAGATCGCGTTTCCGCGTAAAATAACGTATCATGGAATCATACCAGGGTTTATCGTTAGGACGCACTGTGACATGTTTAAATGGGATACTCAATTTCATTGTTTCAAGTAATTTGTTCGTAAACAATAAAGTTGCTTCGTATATGTTCGTATGGTTAATGAAGTTCCAGTTTTCGCTATCAATTAAAGCATTTAAACGATTGAAGTCTGCACGTTTATATAGCCAAACATGTCTCATGGTCGGTTTGCTGATAACTGATTCAACTTTAATATGTACGGCCGTTGCATGGTGATCACTAATGGAAGAACAGACGGGCATAATCTCGCTATCGAGCACATTAAGAGTATTAGATACAACTATTGGATCAAGTAAGGTAGAAGTGTTAGCCGTGACTCTGGTTGCATTTGTAATCTTATTACGTAAATTAAATAGTGCCAGTGATTGTTTTAGACGCGTGAAGTCAATAAGTTGGTCCCCGTTAATGTCTCCGACCATAATTCAGTTTGAATTCACGTCTAGAGCTTTATCGATACTTACTTCAAACTCATCCCAAAACGATACATTAGCGCTTGGGGGACGATAAAAACAGCACAACAATGCAGTGAAATTGACGGCTTGAATTCCTATCCAGATCGAGTGCAAGGCGTGGCATTCTAACTCAACCATGCGGCGCGATAAAATAGACTGATTCACGTATATAAGTAAACCGCTTGAATGCGCTGTATAGTCCTTCCGGTGGAACGCTATATTAAAGCCTTCAATTGTTAAGTCATTATCAGATACGATATCGGTAAGATGAGTTTCGGTAAAACATAGAATGTCGAAATCACACAAGTTTTTAATATAGTCAAGTTTGTTTCTAATTGAACGCAAGTAGATTGATCATTTTATATATAAAATATATTCAATTCACTACGCATGCACAATTTGCATTCCTGGGTTTACCACGTGACGATGATGATTAATCTACTTGCTTTATTTATAGTTAACTGATAGTTACCTGGTACATCTACCCAGTAAAATTTATTACCGAATATACTGAAAATATGAAACTTAACAACTTTTTTCAAGTAATGTAATATTCCAGTCGTGATATTTTAATCAATATAAACTAATAATTGTAAAAACAAATACGGTATTTTAGAACTTTTCTTTTTTCGTCGTTCGTGGTTGACGGTCCCTTTAAAAAGAAGCATCAGTACGCGACGAATAAGATAATACTCTACACTAAGCAGGGGTTCCCCGCCTTGGTACAGTCAATGCAGACAGTCGCCATATTAAACAAAGAGTATTTCTATGAATGCGAGTTACGAGAAATATTTTTATGACCGCGATTGTTAAGTACGACCCATATTTCTATCTATCTTTTTCGAAAGAAACGTGACGGTCAATGAGAACATATAGGTGAATTGTTAAAAAGCATGATGTAGCAAAAACGTGCAAAAAACATTGCCACTATGTCCTGCCAGATCACTAAGTGAAAGACAAACAACGGATCAAGAGAAAAGTAATATACAAAATATGCAAATGACTGCCATGCTCTCCAACAATTCATCGAAAACAATGACCCACAAATTATGTATGATACATTGAAAACATGTAAAATACGTACATGTACGACAGACTCGGCTCAACCACAGTTGCTTACGAAAATAGCGTTGCTACAATCTTAGCACACTATTATGCAACAAACAATCGTGGAAATGAAAAACATACGACTTGAGCTCATAGATCAATTATAATTATAATTGATTAAATGAAGCAGTACTGTCGAGATCTCGCCGAGGCATCCAACCGTACAACCACTTTTCACGTGAACATAATACAAATGTTAAAGAAACTGAAATGGCAACACAATATAACCAAGACACTACAGCATGTAAACAACATACAACAACTGAAAATGTTTTCCCTATCAAACGAAAAGATGTCAAAACCAAAAGTTTTGAATAATTTCCAGTTGTAGTGGAAAATAACAATGTGCATAGCGGACATATTGCGCAAAAACATACACACCGACGCCCATAAAGCAAATCTGGAAACATCGATATTACAAAGTGTTCGACCAAGCCGAGCAGGCCGTCATTACATAGGTGTCATATCAGAAACTCTAACTTTGCCAGCCTCAAAGTATTCCTGATTAAAATGAGTCGAACCCGAGCAAATCACATTAATAAACACTAATCGCGAACCATTAGCTGCAAAATATCATTCTATCAGAACGATTTGCATCGTACAGAGAAAAGAGACTTCTGGCCGAAACATACTCTATACGGAAACTGAAATGAAGAATAATGCATATGACGCAAACATTATGTTGCCTACACCGATATCGATGCAATCGACAACTCATTCGTGCAATGTTATCACATGGAACGTCCGAGGCATCATGCCATCGGCAGGCAGCGACAGATACCACCTTAACAAACACAGGGTAGATATTTCAATCGTGACTGAACACAGTCTGATGAAATAATTACAACGTTTACTTGAAACGTTACAAACAAACTACACGGCACATTCCACCTGCAAAACGGACGTGATGCCACTATCTAGATGCGGCCGGACGTGATGCCACTATCTAGATGCGGCAAAGTGGGAGTCGAAATATAATTAAACAAGACATTGTCTTCTCCACCAAAACCACCATCTTAATTGAACATGAAAATATATGCGGAGTTGACATATGTACCGAAAAGTCATTACCAATCTTCGTGTTGTTAATATTCCGACTGTCAATAACACAATTGGTGTGTATTTTTACTGCATTGCTTCTTTACAAGGATTAGTTAAAATGATTTATCCGATAAAACGCAGAAAACGCTAGACTATGTGAGAATTTTGCGATTGGCAAACCGATATCATAAGCTTTAATAGTATAGTAACTGAAGACGCTCAGTGTCGGACCACTTCCCTATGAAAAAACTGTGCTGAAAATACCTGTCACAAACTTTGACATGGAATAAATGTACCACTTTGCATTTAAACAACTATAATAAAACTATTAAAAGCATATCGTTCCTCAATACATAATCATGTCAGCTCCAACCACATGCGACAGAAATAGAAAATCTGTATAGATCATATAGTCAAATGTTTTGAAAGTGCATATCAAGTTTTGCAAAAAAGCAAATTCAACAAAAAGCGCAAGCCGTATTGGAATAGCTATGTTAGGAAGCTCGCAATAAACAACGCCGAGCAAGATAACATTGGATGGAAAAAGGAAAGATACCCGGCTGAGACAATCCGTGTTTTATATAAAACAATGATATAAAATGAATACGTATTTATATAAAAAAGAAAGCCACAGCCGATACCCATGAAATAAAGTGCCGATAGCATGGACATGCATACTCTCTGGAGAAAGGTTCGCATGAAACAAAATAAAAACAAAAGAGACTATAAATGAAATAGAAAGCGACAATGGTACCGTACAAATCCCAAGTGACATTTCATGTACATTCATTTCATATTATGAAGACATGTTTACTCCGAAATACTCAAACATGCACAATACTAATCTTGATGCTGAATTGGTAAAATAAGTGCCTAGCCAAGGGCGTATCAATCAATGAAATTGCTGAAGCGAACACCTTCAAAATGGAAGAGATTGTCGCTCCATTTCTTCAATACTCTGTTCACTCTTATTTTACAAGCGACGTATGATCAATCTGAATGCAAGATTGGAATAATGATCCCAATTCTCAAGGACCGGAAACCGAAAACCTGAATGTTGCAGCTATCTCCGAATCAGACTTCCTTCGGTTTTATACAAACTCTTCTAAAAACTTAGCCACTCAAGAATAAGCAAGTGGTGGATTGACCATGAGAAAATATGCCCTTACCCCCCCCCCCCCCCCCCCCCCCCTTAAACATAATTCATACCAAAAACGAATCGGGCTCGATTACCGTGTCGATCAACTTGCAGGAAGGTATATTTTCAAATATGCAATACATATTTCTTTCGCACGTGGCACTGCTGGACACTTGACATACGAAAAATGATGTTTCGTAAACTCTGATGTAAGAACACTAAATATCTCACAAGACAACTATTTGAGTACCGACATGCGCTATTTAATATCCGAGATATATCATCACAAAAAGGGTTTAAACAATACATATATTCAGCAATGGAAAAGTATAACCTTTTGAACCATCTTACAGTTTATTTTGATTTCCTTATTATCCCTCCTAAACTGACGTGGACAAACAATGCGATTGACTAATAGCACACGGAGCAATGGACAGTGCGCTTCACAGGGTATCCAAAATTAGCGCGTGTTAGTGTCGTTCACCGTCACATCAAGGCCGCACGCATCTGGACCGCGGCGAGAACACCTCGTGAAACAACGGAAGCCTCGACAGCTGTGCGTGTCCTAGTGAACACACAGAAACCAATTGCCGAACATATTTGCATATATTGTGGTCTCATAATTAATTCCAATTAACTAGTATAGTGGTACAAATTAATAGTAAACGGATGAGGGAGATTAAAGAAATAAATAAAGGGCTTACTAGTTATATTAATAAGTAATGTAAGAAAATTGTATTGCGTAGTGTTTTTTTTAAATGAAACCTCAAATATTTTGCATATTAAATATCCGCTAATTATACAATTTTTGATCAGAAATGTCACCTTATAATTAGTTGAACACTGTTTTAAGAGAAATGTAAAGAGTCAGCTAAGGAAAAAGTGTAATATACCCCCACTGAATTTTTATGGACTGTGAAACAAAAACATGATGTGATCTTTCATTGACAAGTGTTAATTACATAGAATATAAATGTCGTTTGTAACAACGTTAATACAGTCTGTTCGATTCAAAGATTCAAAGATTGGAAATACTTATTGGTTGGGATCTGAAATTCGTGAGTCTTTCTAATCACGAAACAACGAAAATTAAATCCACAAGCATACTAATTATTAAGCAGTATCTGGAATTTGCGATATGTTTAACTTTTTATTTTTTATAATTATATTAAATTAGTTTTGTGCAAACACTGTATAATATTTATTCAAAGTATGATGTAACTATGTGTTTTAAAAATACTGATCAATGAAAGGATAGTAGTCTAATATGTCTGTTGTTGGTTTTAATGAAAACGAGTAGGATGCACTCGAAAATGAATTGTATTCGAAGGATATAAGGCATCTTTGAGATATATAACGCAAGAATTGTAATAACATGTCATGTTCTTTGTAAGTCCTCCTTCATGGAAGTATATTATATGATCATTGTGTTTATGATTTTGTTTATGAATTATTATGTTTCATTTAAAATAAAAATTCGAATAGAACAAACAGCCTTGAATTGTGTTTCCTTTTAGTTCAAATCGAGACTGAACTACGAAGTACATTGAATATATGCCTCGATTCTGAACTTAAATACACAGTCTATCCTCAATCGCATTGGCTTTTAACATGAATAATGTACAGACAATATTGATTTCAAGAAATTTAGATATTTTTTAGAAGAGGATTTAGCAATATGCGAGTTTAGTATTATTGTATATTGCCGTATATCTTTGTGACCTACAATACTGCCAACCTGCCAACAAAATTGATAACAGCAGTAAATTAAATTAAATAGTAAACATAATATTATACATACATTTTAATAAACAATTAGATTGTTGAAGTTTAATCATCTGAATTCAGTCTTTACTACTTCATGGGGACAAAAATGTTTAATTAAACTCTTAAACTGAGTCACTTTAATTTTTATCACTCTATATACATTATGTCATCTCTAGCACGTGTCTTTAATCCCAAAGGTAAGATTTGAAAGAGTTAATTAGATGACAACCAGAGGATGCTTCAACTAAAATCGTAAAGTCATAACCCTCGTGGTTTTCGAGAAGAATATGTGGACGTTGTATTTGTATACATCTTATTTAGCTTCGATGGCTACACTGGAACGATTTTAATAACTTCTAACGATTAACAAATATTCTTCCTGTAATGTTGTGTTAGATGTAACTGTCACGGATATAAGGAGGAGAAATCATTGGAAGATATGGTTCACCCATGCACGTCGCGCATACCAATTCTGACGGACGATGGGCATCATGACACAACCTAACACAGTGCGTCTATATACAACAACTGCAAAACCAAATTGTATTGAATGCGTGTTATTAAATCCCTATATTCACAGAAAAAACACGCCCAATGTAACCGAATATAGGTTAAACGCTCGCACGTAGCATTTGTTACATATATATATATTGTTTGAGAGCGACAAACAGAACGTTGTTATAAAGAATTTTGATGTATGTAATTACAACAGTATCATAATTGCTCCTGAAATAGTGTTATCGTTGTCTTGATTGTCTATTGTTGTACGCGGTAAAAAATAATGACAACTCAATAGGTATTGACTCTACAGGAATAATGAAACTTCAGAAAAAGTATCAAGAGAGAAATCCTTATTAACAACCGGTAGTAGTTTATTTAAGGAACGTGTTAACTTTCCTATACACTACAAGCAAATACAAACAACACGACATAAAAGCGCATCGGAACAGTCAATGAATTCCATTCGGGGTTACACCGCTTGAGTGACGCGTCCAAACGTCATATTAGAGTTAAGTTGTCAAGACATCAAATAACATTTAAGTTAAATTTGATAATGGTTAATTTCTACGAGAGCAATAGAATGACAACTGCCTAGGCCACGCTGAAATGTAATAAATACATTATTATTTTTGGGTCGATCAACGGACACCTATATAAGCTGCGTCTGTACTAACCTTTATTGAATGTCCCATGAATAAAAACAATTGCGTATGTCATTTAGTTTATTTAATTGCAAAGAGTTTAGCAACCTGATATAGAATGATTCAGTATATCGATCGGGTTGGAAGTCTCAAGTCTTTATGACTTTGAACGTGTTCATATAATTAGTTATGCTAAAATATCCAAAAACACGGTAGAGAACGGTGCAAACATATATATATATAGTTGAAACATGAAGTGATTTCAGGATAACGGATATATTTGTCTTTTGTATATATTTATGGCAATGTTGAAGCAACAGTGGTTGTATATTGTTTCAGAAAAAATAACGAAAAACATTGGTCCCAATTAATCAACAATTGATAAAAATGAAATCATTTACTATAAATGCAACATGTGTTGGAAGCCATTAAGCTGTTTATTTGAATAAAAAAAAACAGTTGGGTATAAATGTCAAAAAACCCAACGAGAGTTTTATAATAAGTGTAAAGTCAGAATCAGCTCTGAAAACTTTAGTTTTGTGGAATAAGTTATATAAATAACTATACTTGGTAACGATCTTGTTTGAAATTATCAATATAACAAATTATGAATCATCAAATGTGTGTCTGTCGTTGACGAACAAAGGCATAGAAATCTCTGTTTGCTACTTATGAAAGCGGAGCTTTAATTTCTTTCACTATTTGAAGTATTTTCCTTTTCTACAAGAATGATTAAAGGTCATGATGAACATCTTAAAGGGACTGTCAACCAAGAATGACGAACAAATAAAAGTTCCACAATACTGTACTTTTTTACGATTGTTAGTTTATATTGATTAAAATATCACGACTGGTATATTACATTACTTAAAAAAAGTTCATATTGTCAATATATTTGGCAATAAAATTTCGCGATGCGAAATCGAAAGTACATCGCGAAAATAGATGACATAACGATGTACACACTATAAATAACGCAAGTAGATTAAGCATTATATATATATAATATATACAATTCACTACGCATGCACAATTTGCATTCCTGGTTTTACCATGTGACGATGATGATCAATCTACTGGCGTTTTTTATAGTTAACTGGTAGTTACCTGGTAGACATACCCAGTTAAATTTGTAACACAATATACTGAAAAAAATGAAAACTTAACAACTTTTTTCAAGTAATGTTATATACCAGTCGTGATATTTTAATCAATATAAACTAATAATTGTAAACAAAATACGGTATTTTATAACTTTTCTTTTCTTCGTCGGCATGGTTGACATCCCTTTAACATGCCGATTCTTTATTAACATCAACAACACAGAGCTGTTGTCGTCGTGCAAACGACGTTCTCGATTTTCTATTAGAGTAAGGCGCTGTCTCATTTGTTTCCTAGATAAAACAATCTCATGCGAATGACATGCGTCGTAAACATTTTAAGTGTATAGCTTAATCAAAGAATGGCGTGGCCATATCAATGTAGTGACTCTCTGACTGATAACGTATACTACAAATTAATGATCTATCTGAGATCAATTACGATGGTCTAGAACTGGTAATTAATGCAAGCAGGGTTCTGAAACAAATTCAACACAAATAGATTTAGTTCATTCTTGTATTTACTTCAGTCCATCAGGAGTCAGAAAGATGCAATTTAAGTACTCTGGTAGATCTTCAATATATTGTAACTTAATTGGATAAATAGAGGATATTTGTTCGATTCGATGGAATATCGATTTTATTTCACGAGTGATCATATAAAAAAATACGGGCAAAAGCCCGCGTAGCGGGCGTTGATCGTTCATACATATGGAAATTCAGACATAAAAATATACATAGGGATGCATCTGAAAAAAAATTGTCACGCCACATATATTTTCGCGATGCAATTATCTCCCTTGTATACTTATGTTGTACATGTTCTACCTCCGTTTGTTTAGTTGCGAATTTATTTGATCTGATTAATTCAATATCTTAGAGTTATTATTATCCTCACAAACCAATAAATAAAACTGTTTAAAAAAATTGATTCGCTAAATTTATGAACATCTGCGTTGATTTGGAGCTCTCAAATTTTTAAGGGGAGCTAACCACTGCGCATACAGCGTTCGGTGTTTACTTGTCAGAATTCGTGAGGCATTTTCCATTCGCTCTCAGACAGCAGTTTTTACGTGTGATCATGGGCAATATTCTGGTGAGTTGTGATTGTTATCCATCAAAAACACATTTATTCACAAAATTTAACGATATTCCGATTTAACTTTTTAGTCTTTTAGCTTATTTAAACGTATTTACAACGCGTCTGCTTGCAATTCGCCGATATCCCAAAAGGTTACTTATCACTATATAAAGTTGAGGCCTTAAAACACAAAATCTTATACCGCTGGATTTTCGTACCAAAATCTTTCGTAACAATTCTCCCAGATTCGAAATCAAAAGCAAAACCAAGACATTTATAAATTGTCTGCATCATTTATCAAATTTTAAGATATTTGTTGGTTTTCCGTTTTTAGAAGTTGTTCTGCCAAGGCAAAAGCTGGGCATCACACGAGCCATTCTATCGAGCAACACTGACAGTTTTGGTTTCCAGAAATCAACAAAGGAGGGATTCCTGAACTATCAAAGTTTCCAAGCTATACACACAGTTATTAGCTGTGGTGATCTTATTTATTGGTTCTGTTAGGCTACTTGGATGGAACATGTGTGAACTTTTATAGAACTTCGAAAAGTCTATATCTGCTTATCTATAAACAAAAATCAGCAATGGCATTATACGATCCGATTTGCAAACATTGTCAAAGGGTTGTTAAATTAACAATTTGAAGGCAATTATGCTGAAGAAATTTGAAGGTTCCCATGCACGTTTAGTCTGTATATAGACAAGTGTCTGCCAATAAATATCAAACTATTAATACAAAACTTTCCACAAGTATGTAAAGGCACTAAATACCTGTTGTGATCATTTTTAATAAGTGTAATTCTAAACAGCAGGAAATAGCTTGTTTAGTTAATGCATAATGCCATTAGTATGATTTCCTTTCTATTGTGTAATTAATATATTAATAAACGAACTAGAACAATACAGCCGGAGGAATAGCATACGTATCACAGGCCTCTCCAACGATACAGACCAAGAGGCATCAATGGCCGTGGCCGACGAAACAGTCTTAATGTTGAATCAAAAGCTTGGCACACATATCGAGACCTGGGATATCGACGTTGCTCTTTGCCATGGAAAATATGCTCAACATAAATGCAGGCCAGTCATTGTTAAATTCGTCAGGCGCCAAACAAAAATTGAAATCATGAAACGCGCCAAGCTTCTGACAGGTACTGGCATTTTTATCAATGAAGACCTGACTAAAATCAATACAGAAGTTCTTGCTTCATTGCGTCTTAAAGAGCCGGAGTTGGTGTAGAAGGCCTGGTCCCGCGACGGGAAACTATTCGTTCGTTTTAGGGGTCAAGAGCGCAACGAACAAGTGACATTCGATAAGTAAAAACTCTGGATGGCAAAGTCATGGCCAACCAAAACCTATGCAACAAACAAAACAACGTACGCCCGAAAAGTGTCAAATGGCAGCGCCTTAAATCGTCAAACATAAATTTACAATAGAACAGTGACAAAACTCTGGTCCCGGAAATGTCAACCATCACCTTTGAAAATACCACCGTGTAGTTCCCCTTCGAAAATATGTTTTTGATACTGCATGTAACCATGTTTTTGTTACCTAAATGTAATGTGCATGTAACTATGTTTGTATTACTTAAATGTAATTCGCAACACACACACATTCATACACAGACTCTAGATAAATATTATGATTTATAAATATTTGTCTTTTATATGATGGAATAAGCACAGGCAAAATCTATGAATAAACGTTGTGTAATGTTTTTTTGGTAGTCTTTCGGAAAAATCAGTATTTAATATGAAACTGAACATTCACTACTGTTAAAGTGCTAAAAAGTAACATTTTCTTTTTATGTACATAATTATTGTCTGTACGGTTTTACTTGTATTTATGTTCTCCTGAATTGTGAAATATTTAAGGGTATTTATCTATATCTATAAAAAAATAACTTTTTCCTATTATGAAAAGATTTAATGGTATTTATCTATATCTAGAAAAGCGTTTTTCATAATGTTGTTGTAGCGCATAGTTATGTTTATTCTTCTGGACAGGACTTCACAATCTCAAGGTTGTACTGTATGTTTTATTTCCAATGCTTTACAAACCATGATTTTCTTTTGTATTTTACTTGCGCACTTGTATTTTGCTCTCTTAATACAAATGTAATCTTGACCATGTAACTTACAGCTTTACAAAATCACGCTATCGTCACGAATATATGCAATGTAAATAACAGAACAGGGAAAGACCACCAATACTGTTGTTAGAACTTTAGGTCCTACCCTTTTTTCAAAACAGTTGTATTTCTATATATGTTCTGTAGTTGTGTAACTATTTTGGAAATAAAATATGTTTAAATAAAAAATATATCTAGAAAAAATAACTTTTTCTTATTATGTACATAATTATTGTCTGTATGGTTTACTTGTATTTATGTTTTCATGAACAGTGACATATTTAAGGATATTTATCTATATCTATATTTATATATGTAGCGGGCGTTGCTTAGAATATATGTGTTACAGAAAATCGCACTCAACCGCAGACACACAAACACACGCGCACGCACACACACACACGCACGCACGCGTTTACACAACCGGCGCACGCACACGCACAGTTACGCGCGCGCTCGTACACTCGCACACACACGCATACTTACACGCACGCACACGCATGCACGCTCGCGCACACGCACGCACGTACACACGCACACATACACAAACACGCGCACACACACACGCACATACATTCACACACACGCGCATACACACACATGCACGAACCCGCGCACACACCCCCTTACACGTACATGCACAACACACGCACATTACATGCGCGCGCAACACGCGCGCACACACACGCACGCACAAACACACGCGCGCCAAACCACCCCCACACAATTTTGTAGTTCTTATTGTTATATTATTACTATTATAAGTTACCATACAATCTACGGAGTTTTATATACACTTTTTGTTTCTCAGATCACTATTTCAATTACAATTTTGTAGTTCTTATTGTTATATTATTACTATTATAAGTTATTATACAATCTACGGAGTTTTATATACACTTTTGTTTCTCAGATCACTATTTCAATTATTTTGTGTATTTCCAGTGTATGGAAGTGCGCTTTTTTATGTCGCTCATGAAATGTGATAGGGTTAAGGATATTTATCTATATCTATATTTATGTATGTAGCATGCGGTGCGTAGAATATATGTGTTATAGAAAATACAGAACAAATGTGTATTATATAATTTGTGTAATTGTCAGTATATTGTATTTGCTCTACAACTCCACTTCACTTATGTTGTCAATTAACTTCTTTCCAAACAGGGCAACACATTTTTGTAATCATTTTTGTTAATAAAAAATAAAATATTTATTGAGAGTAAGACGCTCATAATTTTGTTATATGAGTAAAAACACATCGGGTGGTATTTCTAGTTCATTTTGTTTTCGGAACTAGATTAACTGCAGGCCAGATACAGTAAAAATCAGAATACTAGAGTTACATTCCATAGATACAAAATGCTTAAAAAACGTTTGCTTATCAAACAAAAACGTGTGAATATCCGTCAGTCGATCTAAGTAGGTTTCGTTTTCGTATATTTCAGATCGACAATGCGACGGACATACGAATGTACTCGTGTATATGTCTTTTGATCTTAGCACATATCGTGTAATGTTGATATTTGCTAAACGTTTCGTAGACAACAGTTTATTAAAACGTGTACTGACTGCATTAATTGTGTTTAACAATAAATGAAGATATACATATATACTCAATAGATGATTTTCAAATACATTAGGTGCATAGGTTCTTTTTAACTGTCGTGAACCTCTTGACAAATAATAGCACAACAATGTTTGTATAAGGATACATATTTTGTCATTGTAATAGTCATGTTATAGTCATTATTGTAACCTAAGCTTATTAATTATTACAACGTTTTTTTACGAGATACAGGTACACACAGTGCAAAATAATAAGACAGTGAGACGTTTAAAACACATGCATGTATACACACATGCACTCACTTACACGCTATCAAACACACATGAACATACGCGCGCACTCAACCGCAGACACACACACACATACACACGCGCACCCGCGCACACGCGTTTTACACAACCAGCACAGGCACACGTACACATACGCGCGCGCTCGTGCGCGCGCACACACACACACACGCACACACGCATACGTGCACGCACACACACGCACCCGCGCACACACAAACCATACACAAACACGCACACACGCTCGCACACACATACCTGAACCGGCGCGCACATTCCTTTACACGAACATGCACAACACACGCGCGCAACACGCGCGCACACACACGCACACACAAACAAACACCCACACGCACCGAACCACCCTCCACACACAATTAAGTAGTTTTTGTATTGGTATGTTATTATTATTATTATAAGTTACCATACAATCTACGGTGTTTTATGTATACTTTTATACTCAGATCACTATTTCAATTATTTTGTGCATTTCCAGTGTACGGAAGTGCGCTTTTGTATTTCTCTATTGGAGACAAATCGTTTATTGTTGGTTTTTTTTCACTTTTGTGATTATTTCTGTTTGCTTCTTCTTTCTATGGAATATTCAGCTGTTTGTATCCATAATTTGTGTTTTCTTTTTTTGTATGTATGGATATCTTATGTCCTATAATAGAAACCAACTGGACATTTTTTAAAATAGGGGCCAACTGGACAAGCATACACAAATTATTATTTACATCACCCTCCACCTCTTTAAATGATTAAGATATGTACTTTAAATGTAAAAGGGCTAAACAATAAAGACAAACGCATAAAAATCTTCAAATGGTAAGACGAAAAAAAAAGTATAATCCTATTACAAGAAAGTCACTTGACAAATACTTTAACACAAACCTTAAAAGATGAATGGGACGGAGACATCTATCTTAGTGGTCAACATACTAATAAACAAGGCGTTGCCTTTCTGATAAAAAATAATATTGGGATCACAGTCGATAATTTTAACGAAATAATAATTGGCAGACAAGCGAGTATAGATATCAAAATACACGAAACACAATTAACATTTATCAACGTTTACGGCCCTAACATAGATGATTCCACATTTTACGAAACATTACAATCCTTTATAATTAATAACCAAGATAAAAACATTATAGTCGGTGGCGATTTAAATACGGTTCTTAACCCAGTATTAGATAAAAAGAATGGAAACCTTTATACTCATCCTAAAAATAGAAACATGTTAAATAACATAATTGAAAACTACAATATGATAGACATCTGGCGTACAGTATATCCAAACGAGAGCAAGTATACCTGGCACTCAAACACAAAACCAACAATTTTCTGTAGATTAGACTATTTTTTAATATCCGAGTCACTTTGCAAAATTATTGACACATGTAACATAAAACCAGGATTTATGACTGACCACTCTCTAGTTGAACTTAAACTACACAAAATACAACCTGAAAGAGGCCCAGGATAGTTTAAAATTAATAACAGCATCTTATTAGATACACAATATCAAGCACAAATAAAACAGGAAATATTAAATACAGTTCAAAATAATAAAGATGCAAACCCAAACACCTTATGGGAAGTAATTAAAGGAAATATACGTAACGCAACAATTAGATACACATCATTTAAACAAAAAGAAACACACAAACTTGAAACTGACACCATCAAAACCATTGAAACACTTGAAAAACAATTGCATCAAACAAACACAAATGATACCACCGAAATTGAAAATGAAATAACATTAAAAAAACAAATATTAGATGGAATCTATCATACACATCTCAATGGAATAATACTAAGAGCGCGTGCACAGCATGTTGAACACAATGAAAAAAATACAAAATACTTCGCAAACATTGAAAAACTTAGAAGTGAACAAAAAACTGTACACAAATTAGTACTCAATGGCAAAGATATTACAAACAGAACTCAAATACTAGAAGAACAACGTTTATTTTTCGAAACCCTCTATAAACGAAAAAAGGTTGAAAATAACACCCTTTTTAAAAATACACATCACGCTTTAAATCAAGAAGAAAAACTATTGTGTGACGGATTACTAAATGAATATGAATGTGGATAAGCACTAAAAGAAATGCAAAATAACAAAAGTCCGGGATCTGATGGCATCACCATTGAGTTTTATAAAATATTATGGAATGATATCAAAACACAATTAATTCACTTAACTATTCATAAAATAATGAAAACTTAACTACGCTTCAAAAACAAGGTATAATATCACTCATTCCAAAACCTGGAAAAAACTTAGAATCCTTATCGAACTGGCGCCCAATTAGTTTACTAAACAATGATTATAAAATTGCAACTAAAAGTATAGCAAACAGAATTTAAAAAAATTATCATCAATCATTTCAAAATCTCAATCTGGTTTCATAAAAGGACGTTACATTGATGAAAACGTTCGTCTTATCCAAGAATGCATAAACTATTTCAACAATTCAAATAATCCTGGTCTAATAGTCTTTGCAGACTTTGAAAAGGCATTCGATTCGCTTGATCATTCATTTATGTTCTCTTGCTTAGAAAATATGAACTTTGGAGAAAGTCTCATTCAATGGGTCAAACTCTTCTATACCGATATTAACAGTATAATCATTAACAATGGCTTCTTTTCAAGCAGTTTTAACATCGAACGAGGGGTTCGACAAGGATGTCTACTCTCATCATCGCTATTTATTATTTGCATTGAGTAGCTATCACATCACATTCAATCAAATAAACACATAAAAGGCATTAGAACCTGACGAAGAAATCAAACAGTCCCTATTTGCTGACGATGCAACTTATTTTTTAAACGACAATTACGATTCTTTCCATAACCTAATAGAGGCGCTAACCCTTTACGGAATGACATCGGGTCTTAAACTAAACAAAGGTAAATGTACTGTGCTACGAGTAGGTAATTTAAAACAAAGTAAAGTCCAATAAAAAAAAGAAATGAAATTTTATTGGACATCCGATGAAGCCACAACGTTAGGAATTACTTTCACAAATAATGAAAAGGATACAGTTCTTAAAAACATATTACCTAAATTACAGAATTTTAAAAACTGCTTAAAATCTTGGCATCACCGTAAACTTACACTAATCGGAAAAAACACAGTATTGAAAACATTTGCACTTCCTAAATTAATTTTTGTATTAACAGTTCTCCCAAATCCACCAAATGATGTTATTAACGATATAAAATCAGCAATATTTAATTTCATATTGGACGGTAAGCCTGATAAAATAAAACGAACTCAGTTAATTCAATCTGTAGAAAATGGAGGTATCCAATTTACGAACATTGACTCATTCTTGAATGCAATCAAATGAAGCTGGGTAAAAAGATACCTAGATAATAACAATACGAGTAAATGCAAATTATTCTATCAGAAAATCCTAAAAAAATATGGTGACTCCTTACTCTTTGAATGTAACATCAGCAATACTATCTTACATGAAATTGCAAACGAAAACATATTTCTGTGTGATGTTCTATCAGCATGGAGTGATGTCACTCATAACCTAGAAACCAAAACCAGCAGTAAAACTATTTTATGGAACAATAAAGACATAACTTCAAACAATAAGACGTTTTTTCTATAAAGATTGGTTTGAACGAAGCATTAAATATGTCGACCAATTATATGACTAAAGAATTAAGGATTTCTACTCTTTTGATGATATATGCTACATATACGGAATACCGTCAAATAATTTTCTGAAGTACTACACACTTATCAAAAGCATACCCATACATATTAAATCTGAAATCAATACAAATAATACACCATGTACTCAAACAACATTCGTAGAAAACATACTTGGAAGAAAAAACAAAACAAATAAAATATTTTACACACTACAAATTAAAAACCCTACAGAAAACCCCAGAACCCAAAATAAATGGCAAGTCCTTTTCGAAGAACATGAACTTAATTGGAAACACATATTTACCATGCCATATAAAGCAACTATTGAAAGCACACTAAGAAATTTTCAATATAAATACATCCATAGAATTATAGCTACAAATAAATATTTCTTTAAATGCAAATTATCTAACTCAAATCTGTGTGACTTATGCGGTGAAAACATCGAAACTATAGAACATCTTTGTTGGGAGTGCAAACACATCCAGCCTATTTGGAATCAATTAGTATCTTTTCTTGAACAACAGCAAATAAACGTTAAACTATATTTCTTAAATGTAAGTTTCGGAATTTACTCATTGAAATCAATAGACTGTAATAATATTGTGAATTTTATTCTTATATTGATGAAATATTTTATCTTTAACATGAAATACAAAAAACAAGTACCAAATTTTAATTGTTTTGTCCATAGTCTTAAATTAAAAATCCAGATTGAGAAAGAAATAGCCCTCAGTATTGACACATTACAAATCTTTGAACAAAAATGGAATCGGATTAAAGGGATCTTTTCACGCTTTGGTAAATTGACAAAATTGAAAAAAGTTGTTTCAGATTCGTAAGTTTTCGTTTTAGTTATGATATTTGTGAGGAAACAGTAATGCTGAACATTAACCATGCTCTAATATAGCCATTATATGCATCTTTTGACGATTTTAAAACCTAAAATTTATAAAGCGTTGCAACGCGAAACGATTTAATAATTTGGAGAGTTCTGTTTTTGTCGTTAAATTTTGTGAAACTACGAAGATTGCTTATATATTATATAAAATACGTCTAATGTTTATTCGGCGGAATAGCTCAGTAGGCTAAAGCGTTTTTACTTCAGGACTCTGGCAGGACTCCAGGGGTCACTAGTTCGAAACCTGCTCCGGGCAATGTTCTTTTCCTTTTTTTATTTTTTTTTCTTGATTTTTTACTGGAGCTTTTACGATCCAATGTTTACATTTATCAATATAAAGCATTTAATGAATAAGTTTAAAAAATGCCAAAATCTGTGAAAAGGCCCCTTTAAATTCTCATCATGTTTGTCCACCTATATACATTTTGACTCTAATGTAAATTTATCTTTCTAAAATATTTTTTTTTTCAATCTTATAAGATCATTGTGAATATACAACAAAACACACAAGTCCATTATGCTTTCTTCCCACTTTTTACAACTCATCATTTTTCATAACTATTCTTCTATTGTTTTTTTCTTTTCTCCTTTAAAAAACAACAACACCTATCACAAACAACCAAAGAAAAAACATATTAACCCAGTTTTATTATTATTATTTTTTTAATCTTAAGGAAACTAAAAAAAGTATATATATTAGCGTATCTTGTATAACATGTCTGAACAGTATTGCTTTGTACAATCACTTTGTTGTAAGATCATATACATGTATACATTGTATTTATTATATTGAAAAAAAAAAAGCAAAAAAAAATAAAATTGTTTGTTACTTGTTCCATGATAAATGTTTTATGCGCTTTTTTTGTATCTCCACACAATAACACATACCGTTCTATATATGTACTGAATATATATATATACTAACATCATGTATATGCTTCTGCTAGAGTCTTAGCCAAGAAAGACGATGACTGACATATAAATAAGCTCATATGATTACTGATAATCTATGTTTTATTGTTTCTGTGATATGAATGTTTAAATAAAAAATATGGATGATATAACATTATGTTTATTTGCATTCAAATTGTAACTATACAGCTACAAACTAAGTGTATGCAGTTTAGACTGTGATTTATGAATTGCTACAAAATGGCTAGTTTTTTAGTGGCGACAAAATTTAAACTATTCGACAATAGTTTGCGAAAAAAAATAGAACCCTGCAAAATACATGTATTTATGAACTATTTTAAATTGCAAAACAAGTATGCTGTCTTTCTGTTGCACATAATTAAGTTGAATTGAGACATTTGCTGAAACGAACTGTTTCCTGGGTAGGACCAGTACTAAGTTTCTTAAGGGTGATCTAAAGAACGCTCCCACTTAAGGGATCAATACAGAGACCTCCCAGTGACTTATATCCACTACCGCAGCCATCGAACCAGCAGAAATTCCTGCGGCTAGAAAACACACAAAATTATAAGATGCCATATTCTAAAGCTAGGAACATTTTACTAATTTGAAGATTGAATTTTTTGGATGCTTTACTTTATTATTGAAACAACTATACTATTTTGAACACAATAATGTCCATATATTTTAAAAAATACATGGTTATCAAAAGAGCTTTTGTCCGTAAATTAGGAAGCACCTTTAATCATATTATTTTCATGAGTGGCGCAGTCACGAGTGAAAATATGTATTTTTTATGATCACAAGTGAATTAAAATCGATATTCCATCGAATCCAACACATTTTCTTTTTATGTTATGCTTTTTTCACCGCTTATTCATATTGTAAAAGAGTTTAACTGGATAATATCGCTGGATTTATGACGTCATTTCGTCGAAAAATGACGTCATTTCACAGAAAAACAGTGAAAAATATCAATATTTTTCACTGTTATTTTTCACTGTTTAAAACAGAGAAATACCAGTTTTATTTCACTGATATTTCTCTATATAGCACAGCATAAAATAAACTCTTTTATGGTATATTATTTGAGATTACAATGAGACGAGTTAATTTTATATTCGCTCTTGTTAGCTTTGTTATTATTTCAATGGTATGTATTTAGTTCGGTATTTTCTGCAACCATTTTAAACTAAAAATGCTTAGTAATGAGCGTTCAAGTACGTTATTTTGCGTTTTTGTGATCGTTTGTTCGTTTTTTTTTTTTAATAAATCATTTCAATATTTATCTCCATCTAAAGAAGCGCCTATTTTATTAAACATGCATAAAGCAATCTTCAAAGAAAATCATGAAATCAAAGAACAGGTTATTCTTTTATCTGCATAAAGCATGGAATCCCAACGACCAAGTTTTCATCGCACCGTTCGCACTGAAAAACAGAATCGCAAAAAGGGAAAAGTACATCGTTTTGAAGACATTTTAGCCGCAATTATAGCCAACCAAAATGGAAAAAAAACATTACACAAGCAAAAAACGTGTTCGTAAATAATTAAATTGATGAGCATATTTTAGTAAAGCTTTACAACTGCTTCATGGCTTACTTCTATGATAATGAGTGGATTATTCCCGTTTTTATCCGTAAATTTATGGAGTGCAGACTGACAATGCTGTATCAAAAACTGTGTAATTTGGATCTTAGTCGAAATTGACTTCTGTGGCTTGTGTTAATTTTAGAGTGTATTTAAATATAACATGTTATGGACATTGAACATTTACGGGTTTTTTTTAAGTTAGAGAATGTCAAAATAGCGATTATTTTAAATATATTATCAGTTAAAAAAGTATGTCTTAACTTTACCAAATTATACGGTTCCATTTATGGCGTGATGGCACAGACATTATAACCTAGTTAAAAATGAAGAGATAAGTATATTAGGAAGGGAATTATAACAACGACTGGGAACCGCAACAACTTTACTAACGCATACTTCAACAGGTTAACAACTTATAAAAGAGCTTTTTTTCCAACTGCACCTCGCTGTCATCAATCGTCTTCAGGAAAATGGAATGTATGCTCTATGAGATTGTGTGAACAGCTAATCAAAGATCATGATAATCATTTATCAACGAATAAATTAGGTCTGAACTTATCCTATTATTATTATAACAAAGGTTCACATATGTTCCGATCACTGATAGAACTTACCAATAATTGACAAGAACGAACCTATCGTTCGTATAGATATTAATACCAAGTATGAAGTTCCGTTTGTACTACATTTTGTTTTACATATTTTAGTAAGTTAATTACATAAATGGGATAAGTTTCTAACACGTTTGGAGATTAAACATTCGATAATGTGAACCCTATCCGTTGCAAGAATGTGAATGTGCATTTTACACCAGCATATAACTATCCACGTATTTACAAAGAATTCAGAGTTGCTATAAATCTGTGACTGTGGTTCTGTATCAGCACTCCACTACGAAAAGTGAGAACAGCTAAACGATTCAGCTACTATCTTACTTAGATAGCTTTTAATTTTGATTGCAGGATTTTGGCAGTCATATAATTTGCTATTTAGAGCTCGTTCTCAATTGATTTAAAACACAATTAGAAATCGAGTAAGCCGTTCAACTTAAAAACCTGGCACATTAAAATAGTGTTTTCATAATATGACTCGTCAAATGAGTGTGTAAAACGGACGGTTAGCAAATGTTCTTATTGTATAGCAAATGTTGTCAGAAAAACCTATCTTTTAAATATGAATCGCGCTCTGAAAAACGGGGTTTAATGCATGTGCGTAAATATGTCGTCCCACATTAGCCTGTGCAGTACGCACATGCTAATCAGTGACGACATTTTCCGCCTAAAAGGGGTTTCCGTCAAAAAAGTTTTCTTTTGAACGCAAATTCAATAAAAGCGGAAAGTGTCGTCCTTGATTAGCCTGTGTGGACTGCAGATGATAAACTGAGACGACACTTTACGCACATGCATTAAAATACTTTTTCACAGAACGACGCTCATGTGTTTTATGCTTAAATGCTTGTGATTAATAACATAAAATATATTTATATAATTCGAGTACATAAATGTTTTTTTTTACCTACATTCGAAGCGAATGTGTGTTAATCCTCTTGATTATTGTCAATCCTAAATAGAAAATGCGCTCATTTGCAATGATTGTAGTTATGTTACTCTGTTTCTGTGGAACATACTGCGGACACGCTGCCTAAAGCCATTGTTAATCCAGAAATAAATAAGAGGATTGGCAAAGGTGTTCATGAAATACAGGCGAGAGAAGAAAAAAGTCAAGGTGTTCACAACGACGCCGACGTTGTGGTTTGAAGCGTTTAAAACTGTAACCACTGTCAGAGGAGCCGCTGTAGAGAAGAAAAACACCACGGACACCAGTGCCAAACATATTGTAGCTTTGATTGCAGCCCGTCGAATTCTAACGAAAGCGGTGTTTATGATGTCCGAGTCCGTTGGGGCAACACGAGCCGCATTCCGGAGTTTCGGGATGATGCTTACATAACATGCGCACGTTATCGCGTTGGATATCAGTATAATTAGCAGGTACACACCATAGACAATTGTTTGTAACTGAGCTTTTTGATTGTCATAGTAACAAAATCCAGACGGTGTGTTCTTTGTAAGAATAAATGAAGGCGACCCGAGGCCGATTGAAACAAAAATCACAATGGTTCCGATTAATTTAGATGTCCTTGCTGATATTGGTTCCCGGTCGGTGTTCATTACGGATCGACGGACGACGGCGACAACAGTGATCAGACAAGTCGAGGCTATAAAGCATGTGTGTAGAATCGTGAAGTGAAAACTGCAGAGAAATGATGGCATGAAATTATTCCATAGTTTTGTCATTTTAAGAATATACGACGGCCCGCACACTACCAACGAGCAGATGTCACAGGATGCTAGGTAGAAAACCACCCAGTCAGTCGCTGTCGGCGTTTTAATTCGCCTATGCACAAGTACGACTAGGACATTTCCCGGCAGTCCGAGAAGCATAGCTAGGGCGATGAAAGCTATTAGACCATGTACAAACTCATCTGGGGTCAACGTCCGCAACGGCGCCTCTGGAATCTTGTCCTGAGCAATTTGGTTTGTATCGTTTGTCATGCTTGTCCAATTTAACGATTCCATTCCGATTCCGGTAGTCAAATTATTTCGCTTTGCTACAATAGCTGACTGCGCTGTCCAATTTTGTATGCTCAAATAAATAAGCACCAAATAAATATACGAAGTATACTATACTAGTTGGTAAAGAAACGTACACTATAAGCTTCCGACACTATGTCACAAGCAAAAAAAAAACACTTTCAAATATGTAGCATGATCCCTACCAATAGTGGTTCATCTATTGGATACAATTTAATAGCACAGCCAAGTAGCCGTTATGATTGGTCAAGCATGCGTCAGTTTGTCTATGAGCGGTGTTCTAATACACTTATCGCTGATCTTCGTATAGGCAAATATCATTCGCATCAGTTCGCATCATTTATACAATTTCATTTGTCAACAAACATTTTGCTCTGTTTATTTACGGATTTTAATATGAATGTATCGTTATCTGACAATGAAGGTGATATAAAATATATCATTTTAAAATGTATAAGATTTGTTCATAGATTTTTATTGAACCTTTCCGAAGAATTGCATTTACTACATATTATATTTATTTTAAACAAATCAAAAGTTAATAAATATCATTTTCGAAAATTTGGGTAAGAGGTGCTGATAAAAACAAAAACGAACAGAAGAGTTTGGTCGAAATGCGCACATATTTGTGGGCAATAATAGAGGAAACTAACAACTTGTTTTTGTTTCCCCTTAGTATATGTTTACGTACACATATCGATAATTTACTAGTTCAAAGTGAACGTGAGTGTGTACTGAGATCTTTAACGAAAATGTCTTTATCATGAAAACGAATTTAAATCGACGGAATAGATATTTTCATTTCTTACTGCATACGAATTCACGTAGTTTTGCCTGGAAGTGCATCAACCGTTTTAAATTTGTATTTGATTTACTAGTAATTGATTTATCTCAAAACAAAGTGTCATTATTCCGGTATTGAATATAGAATTTCACTGTTTGCAACGTATTTTTAAATTGTTTGATTTTATTAGTGTTAAACTATAATGACAATTTCTAAATAACTTATTATGATCAAGATCCACGTTGGTAATACTTGAATTAATAGCTAAGATGAAGATTACATATCGATTCGTTTGACTCTTTGGAAGAAATAACAGCAAGGTTAGGTCATGACATAAACTGTGGATACCAAAGTTATCTTTACACATCAGCGTTTTCGGAATTGTTACCTCTAATACAAACATATTTTCCGCGCCGTCAGTGTTTTTTATAACAAAAAACATCACAACTTTCTCCAACACTCGTTTTCCTCTGTATAAAACTTTTGATCGGAAGTGTGATGAATGCTCATATGTATCCCGGACACAAGTAACATACGGTTATCACTTGTGAATTGGTTATCAATCGATTTGTTCTGTTTCAAATAATCAAATAAAGTTAGGATACCCAAGATTGAGTTTTGTCATCAAGAATTTGGTCAAAAACTTGTTTGAAGATCTTCATTTTGTCATGTATGTCATGATTGCAGACAACTATACATACAACAAGAATTACAACAACAATGTTTTGCAATCAGACGAAAATAAAAGACAAAACAAAACATGTAATGCATCCAACATATCTACACAGACAAAGCATATACGTTAGTGAAGTTTCTCGTAAACTTTACAAATACGTGTAGTATTGTGTTGAAAAAAACTATATGAAATACAAAAAGAAAAATGCAAAAAGACACCTTCTAGTATGAATATACAACAAATATGTTTATATTGTAATAACATATCAAAAAGGCTTAGAGAAACAAAAATAGGTGCGTTTAGTTATAATTTATAACACATGTATCTCATAGTAAATGAATTTGAGTAACAGTACGCTTTAAATAGTATTTGAAAAAAGAATTAAAACTAAATCAATCATCAAATTTTAATGTTAAGTTTGTGAGACAAACAATTCCCATTTACTGTCAAAGGATTCTAGATTTTTTTAATTGATATTTTTCTAAAGTTATCATATTCATACTTCATATATTTCTTTGCTTCTGTTATTCTTGGAATTCATATATTCATTTCACACGTATATAAGATACGTATAGCTTAATAAACAAAATAACTGTTTTTTTGGCTTAAATTAAGCAGACTTAATTGAATTTCCCAGGAGATGTTTTGACATGTTAATGAAAGGAAAAGATTGTTCGGGTAATATTTCATTAATAATTTCTTTAGATATTTTACATTCCCAGAATAAATGTTCTAACTTTTTTCATTTCGTTTGCTAAATGAACATGATGTATCATCAGTAATTTACATTTTATTCAAAACACTATGTTGTCCACGTATCCTGTGAATTAAACTTACTTGAAACCACTGAACCTTTACATCATTGTTTATTAAAAATGGTAGCTCAAATAAGCGATTCAATTCTTTTGCATTAATTACAGTATCGAGTTGAGTACAACATTTTGCTTTTACTACTGGTTGTTCATTATTTTTATTTTTTATGATGTACATTCGTTTCGCACCAGGTTCTTTTTCCAAGGTTCTGTAATAATTGGGTAGGAAAGGGTCTGATTTTTTGTTGGGTAGGGAAAAATGTACAATATTGTTTCACAAATTAATATCTTGCTCTTCGCCCCTGTATAATGAATGAAATGTTTCTTAAAAAATTCTATTTAATTCATCAAAAGAGATAAAGCTTCCATTTTTTAATTGATCACATATTCTATGATTTCCAGTAAGGAACCATTCCATAAAGAAAAACCTTTTATTTCCTATCAATATATATTGATTATCATTAAAGTGGATAATTAACGATATTCAATTCTGTGTTTACTTCTAAATTACTTCAAAATTACCACAATAAAGTAAAAAGCTGTTTAAAACATCCTCCCAAAAAGGGTATGAAAATATTTAAGATTTATTAAAACTCTAACAGATTGAATTTTTGGTAACCCTGTTAGTTTCAATGCTGGAATAAATGCATCCAGATTGATCATTGTTTAACCTCCTTCACTAAACTAATTTACTATTGTCGAAATCTTTATTTTACTATGCACGCACCAAATAAAACTCAGAATATAGAACTTGATTGTGTTTAAAATGGTAGCAGGTTTGTACGGCAATACTATGAACAAATTATTGAATAATGACATTATACGTGTTTTACAATTACAATCTTTCCAATTGGTGTTAAAATTCTTCTTTTTTCCAGTTTTTCAGAATATTTTCCATTTTGACAAAGTTTTAATGATAATTAAATTGAATTAGCTTTGTTGATACGAATTAAGTTTCCATTCGTTTTTATGGTATAACAACTATATTTGTGCTTGACATTCCATACAACGTAGGTTGTATC
>NC_068356.1:104749251-104769251 GCF_020536995.1 Dreissena polymorpha | reverse complement strand
CATATGAATTAGATAAAACTGTTGTCATCTTAAATGGAAACGTGTTAATTCTTTACGACGCACCACACACACCACATTCCGACAGACGCTAGCCAAATTGCTTACATCGATCACTTTGCGCTCAGGTAAAATAATAATTAAAACAAATGGAGGTATTCATTGATGCTTTAGACCAATACGACAATAATATAGTAAACTTCTAACAAACTTCCTTTGAGATCAAGACACTCAAGGACATAGAATCAATGTGTGTGCCTGACCCCATATCACTGCCTAGAACCAGTGGAAAACAGACCCTCCTTGCATATTTTCAAAGAATGCCAATCGTCTCAAGCTTTTAAATTTAGTTTTGTAAGGACGTTTCATTGATTGTTTTCTTTAAAATAAAATAAAAAGAGACGGTAGTATGTTTCGTTACAAAATACCTCAAGAAGAACAAAATGTGCATATGTTTTGTTTTTGTTTTGTTTTTTCATAAAATATGTGTTTATTTAAATTAATGTATATTTGTTACCATTCACCAACGGTTGGAAATGGGTATTATGGAAATATAAATTCTACCTTAAATATTACAACCTTTGGTAGAATTTGTACTTTTATAATAACCTTTTCACACCATTGTTTATACCAAACAAGCTGTGCTTGCTTTTTTACCTCTTGTATTTTTAATGTTGGCCACAATTATGAAATAGACATCATTGATATAACCCCTATTCCGTCTGATTGTTTAACAAATAAACTTTATTTAAAAACGCTGCAATATCGGCAAGCCTCGCGCTACCATGGTTCAAAGCCTCGCATGATAAACTTGATATTTTTCCCAAACTCACATAATATTCTCTGTATGTGGGCTTTACATTACTTAGTAATTTTGGTAAATCTGTTTACAAAATTGATAAATAGTAGAATAAATATGTGGGCTGATAAATATCATGTTTATATAGAAGCTCAGGCTGGTTTGAGAAAAAAAGGGGACTGTGGATTATATTTTATGCTCCATGGTGTAATTGACCAACTCATATTATTTGGTACAAACTAAAAAAAAAATGTAAGAGCTATTATGTTTAGCATAATGAAAGCTTTTTCGTAAGAGGTAACGTGTTTAGCATAATAAAAGCTATGTTTATGAATGTAAAATAAAGGTAAATAGGGGAAATGTAATAAGTATAGAACAATTTAATGCTGTGGTTGGATATGGCAATGGGAGTCACTGTACATCTATTCTCGATGTAATTAATGATTCATTATAATTCTAGATGTGTCATTGCCTTCATTGCATTGAGTTAATTATGCTGAATTGATGTTTACTACTTTATGCAGATTTTATTCTCATAATGGCAGAAAACCGAGGATGAGACGAAAAAGAGTTTGTTAGAAATATTACAAATTGTGACAAAGCCACGTTCCATACCAGCTTAAAAATTAAAACAGCTGTAACATCAACATGATCACTGACTGTCCTTGAAAACAAAGTCTTTAATTCGAGGGGAAAAGTTTAATAATCTTATGTTTATATTCTTACTAAATTGTTTGTAAAGTATCAGATAGGTTTCAATAAAACAACTAGGCTTCATTATAAAGAAACGTAAGGTCATAAGTTCAGAAATAAATATCTCCGTTATTAGTGCACGTGAAATTTCATATCACCATAGGAGCAGTTACGATCCGTTCGTGAATGTGTCCTTTATTGACTCCAATGTAAATATCATTATTATTAAAGACTAAATCACCATTATGTCAATTAGATCGGCTAAATGTCAATATGTAGGCACTGACAATATTCTTTCACTTTCCCAAAAGGAACAATGTTTTTCTTTCATGACTTTCAGGAGTAGTACATTTATTGTTGTTGTTTTTTTATATCAAGAGCCACAAAAACAAAACCCTTTGTTCATTTACTAACGAATGCAACATTTAAAATTGTTATGAAATGTAGCTCTGATAAAGCTTTTTAAATTGTATATTCAACAATAAATGACAATAGACGAAGGTTTTCTTGCACAGTTTAAAAAGGTTAATGAGACCAAAATATAAAATACGTCAGAAATCAAATCAAAGAAATCAATTCAATTATATAGACCTATGTTGGATTCTTTATTAAACATAGGATGTCGTTTATCATAAAAAGCTAGTAAAAGGGAAACATAACATGGAATGACAGCATGTTTTTTTTCGAATTGGTGGTTGCGAATCAAGCACATACGATTTGGTTGTGTTGTATGTTAAATCCCGTATTTGTATGCAACCGGTCACTTGACAAACAAACAAAAGAATAACATATATTAACCTCTTTGTCTGTTTGATTGCCGTTTAATTTGAATCACACTGATATTTTACTTACATTAATGTACGCGTGCGGGTTTGTAATAAATAATGGGCTCAGTGTGAGGGTCGGCGCGACTTTCGACCTAATGAAAATCAAAGTACTTTGCATGGACCGTCCTAAATCGTTAACCCTTCATGTAATCAGTTGTACTAACGATGTCGTATTGCATATGTTGTTTTACTTTGTTATTTTATTGGCTATAAATAACTTTCCTTAAATAAAAGAATAGCTGATGTAAATAACAATTTATCTATCGAATGTTTTTAAAGAATCACTATCGCTATATTTTAATGTTGCATTTAGTAAAATACTAATCAAGTTCGTTTACTTCATCGCGCCTCAAAAAGCATTATTCTGAGTCAACAGTGTCAACCCAATAATTATTTGTTCGTATTCTGTAACGTATAGCTGTAATTGTTATAGGCATATCAATGTACAAACATTATTTGTTGTTTATGAAACCAGTAGGAAAAACAAGTTTAAGAATTCATGCAAATATTATTCTGAACAATTCATTCAGATTTTTATATTAAACTTACAATGAACACGTACGGAAGACTGTCTTTAAAGGATAACTAAACATGTACAGTAGTTGGAATTGTAATGTAGGCGGGTGTAAACATATAACAAACTTTAGTCTTAAAATGCAAATGATTTCACGCTTTGTAAAACTTGCCATAACAATTTGAAATTTTGATAAACCAGAAAAAAAGATTATTGGTTGACTAAATTAAAATGAGCTTGTTTTGTCATTCTAAATTGTCATCCATAAGTGTAAATGTGTTGGTTCAATATAACGCCGTTCTTCTAACAATCGGACTCTTAGTCGCACAATTATTGCATAAAAACAAACCTTATAGTGGGGGGGGGGGGGGGAGTTTGGCATAGTAGGCATGATTTGAATTAAGGTCGTAAAGGACTCACATACCATGTTGCCCACAAAATATTACATTTTTAACACATGTGGTCCCAGAGACTTATATTTTTTGTAAAGTATTTACGATAAAAGTCTAAATTAAGGGTGTGACCTCTGTCGCATGGTAAGTTTTTATCCAAGGGGGATGATTTAAACAAACTTAGAAGAGGAAAAATATACAATGTTACACACCAACTATAAAACATTTGATCAGTGCGGTATTAGAGATTGGTTACGTGTACCAATATTTACTATACACGTCTTAATCAATGACTTGCACACTTTGGCATGGCATTTTTGTCGTCTATAAGTTTGATTTGAACATATCTAGCAAAGGACCACTTAATGATGTTACAAGCAAAATAGAATACCTTTAGGCATTTGAGTTTGAGAAGAGACGAGTGTTTTTACTATACAATATTGAATATCTGACCCTGCTGGTTTCAGACGAGTTGTTTACTATAAAAGTCTATTCATATATAATTTTTACTCTTGGGCGTGGCCAACATCGACCTCAAGGGCATGATTTGAACAAACTTGAAGAATACCACCATTATAATATACATTCCAAATACCAATCATCTCGATCATACGGTGAGTGAGCACCAACGGTACGTTGTCGTCATGCCGCGCTCTCGATTGTAGTGTTCCTCAAGGAAGTTGTCTTTGCCCATGGATGTTCCTCGCTTACGCCGGCACATTGTTCGATGTTATCTGCCCGTCCATAGCTTTGAATGGATTCGCAGACGATCACATCGCTAGTTTTCGCCCTTCTAGTTCCAATGAAAATAATGCGATCCGAGAAGTCAAAATCTCGAAAACAGTGATTTAGTACTGGATAAACAAAAACAGATTAAAATGAATACGTCTAAAACCGAGTTTATAATGTTTGGAAGCAGAAAGCAGTTAAACAAATGTGCAATACAAACCATAGATTTTGCTGATGGCACGGTAAAAAAAGTTTATTGTATGAGATACTTAGGTGCATTCTTAGATGAAACACTCAATTTTAATGAAAATGTTACACGCAAATGTAAAACCGTCTTGATAAACTTTTTTCGCATAAAACGCATTCGTTAATATCTAACCAAGCAAGGGGCTGAAATCTTAGTTCTTTCACTTGTCATTTCGCAGTTGGACTACTGCAACACTATTCTATATGGTATGATCATGAACTTACAAAGTTACAACGTATTCAAAATATGTGTGCAAAGATGGTCCTACAACGGGGGGAATTCGACAGTTCCAAAAAGGCGTTATTCGACTTGCACTGGCTACCGATTATATACATAATTAACTTCAAAATTTCGTGTTATATGTATAATTGACATACTTCAAGAGAACCAGGGTACTTAAAATAACTCCTGACACCGTAAGCACCCAGTCGCACAGGCATGAGGTCCGCTGACAGACTGGATGGGTGTTATGTAGTCCCGTTCATCAAACGAAAGGCATTTTGTGACAGAAGTTTCTCTATTATTGGTCAAAAGTTGTGGAACGATTTAATATCGTATATTCGTAAATCTGACAATATTAACACATTTAAGGTGAATCTTAAAACATATTATTTTAGTGATTTTTAGGTAACATAATAAACGTATACCGAAGAAAAAAGTCCGCTACTGCCTTTAAACACTTTGCATCCGGATTCTGCATTCGCAAACAAAATAGCTCCGATCGCAAGGTATAAGTAATATTGCGCCACAAAAACACTGTGACGAAGTTCATCGGTATTTTCCGTTGCAAAAATTGACAATTAGAAGATGTCAAAGCTTTCGGAAATTGTTTGATTGTTTTTAGATAATACAAAATTCGAAGACCTTTTTGTCCGCCAGTCTAGCTCAGTCGGCAGAGCACGAGACTGATAAACTCGGGGTGGTGGGTTCAAGTACCATGTTTGGTGATACCTTTTTCCCTATTATTTAATGGATTTACTTAATTCTTGGACAGAACACCCCTTTGGACAAGATCTTTCTGTTGACTTTTTTTACCTGGTTGACGTTGACCTTTAGTATCCAATTGCTCAAAAAACTAGCATTTGCCGTATCATACTTGATACTTAATGGATTTACTTTATACTTTGACACACACGGCCCGTGTACTTAGGCAAGAACGATCCAGAAACCTAACTGTACTTATTAGAAATTGCTGCAATGCTTGTCTTTTTATCAAATTTATGTCAAGTTTGGAACTGGTTTGACTTTTACCTTGAACCTTGGTTTAAATTGCCCTAAAGTATCCAATTGCTCAAAAACTAACATTTGCCGTATCTTACTTGATACGGAATGGTTTAACTTTAAACTTTGACACACACGGAGGCCCGTGTACTTAGGCAAGAACGATCCAGAAACCTTACTGTATTAATTAAAAATTACTGCAATGCATGTCTTTATCAAATCTATGTCAAGTTTGGAACTGGGTAAGTGTATTATATCTTCGCAGTTTAGCTATCGATGGGCAAATACGACAATGACTTGTTTTAAAAAGCAGCATTTACATTTAACCCCAATAGCTAAATCGAATAATGTTGACAGCCTGTCACCCTTCCTTACTTCCATCTGTTTTCTTCAAAAAAGGTGATTGGTTGGCATCACGCGGGATGCGGGAAGCGGGCGGCGGGGGGAGGCGTCCATACCAGTCTCCGCTCTCTAATTCAATAGTTTTTAACCGATCTTCACCAAACTTAGTCAGAAATTGTATCTAGACAATATCTAGGTCAAGTTCGAATATCGGTAATGCCGGGTCAAAAACAAGGTCAGGGGTTCACTAAGTGCATTTCAAGGATTTAGCACGGTGTCCGCTCTTTAATGGAAGTAATTTTCATCCGATCTTCACCAAATTTGTTCAGAAGTTGTGTCTTAATGATATCTAGGTCAAGCTCAAATATGTGTCATGCCGGTTCAAACACTAGGTCTAGAGGTAACTTAGGGCATTTCAAGCATTGTGCATGGTGTCCGCTCTCTAATTGAAGTAGTTTTAATCCGATCTTCACCAAATTTAGTCAGAAGTTGTGTCTTAATGATATCTAGGTCAAGTTCAAATATGATTTATGCCGGATCAAACACTAGGTCACGAGGTCACTTAGGGCATTTCTAGCATTGTGCATGGTGTCCGCTCTCTTATTGAAGTAGTTTTCATCCGATCTTCACCAAATTTGGTCAGAAGTTGTATCTAGACAATATCTAGGTCAAGTTCGAATATGGGTCATGCCGGATCAAAAACTATGTCACGGTGTCACTTAGTGCATTTCAAGGATTAATCATGGTGTCCGATCTCTAACTGAAGTAGTTTTCTTCCGATCTTCACTTAATGTGGTAAGAAGTTGTGTCTTAATGATATCTAAGTCAAGTTCAAATAAGGGTCATGTCGGGTCAAAAACAAGGTCACGAGGTCACTTAGTGCTTATCAAGCATTAAGCATGTTGTCCAAAACCTTCAAACGGGCGTATTATGTGACAGTTTTGCACTCTTGTTACCTTTTGGTATTATTTGAACAAGAGATGAAGTTACACGCCAACTATTAAAGGCCTCTTCCGTGTGATTTTGGAGCTATGTTAATTGATTTTTTTTTCATTTATACTAGCTCCGGTGACTTAAATATGCAATACAACAGAACGATTTGAACACCTATAACATATGGTCGCATAATGATAGTTTGTGTAGTGTTTTGTTACAATCTTTCAACGAGTTTAGAAGCTTAAGTCGTTAGAACACAACCAACAAACCTCTTATGCGCTTGGAGTGGAGATTTAACCCGGATCGCCGAGGTGATAATTGTGTGTACATGATTTGTGTTAATTGTATAAAGTTTAATCCCATCGGTCACTAAACTACCTAATCCGTGAAGCTACGTTATAAATTGTAAACAAACATACCTAACAATATCCCGCCGGGCATAAACTGTTTTTTGTATTTAAGATCTTATAAGCCAGTACCAATGTGTACTTCTTTTATTTAGTTTCCTCTGTAATTCGTTATAACTACAAACACAAATTTTATCCATTTGATGGTTATTTTAATACTGTTTTATCATAAAATATTTTCAACAGATTATCAACATAAAAAATTGAATAAAAATTATTAACATTTCTATGTTAAATCATGTTGGAATATACTAGTACTATTTTGTAATGATAATCTTTTCAAATAAAATGTGTTTTCTTTCATAAATTACCGCTCATTGTGTCATTGTCGACCTGAAAAGGCCCTTAAGTCACCCGGGGATGACTAGAAACCGATTCATGTAACCCTGGGGTGACTTCAAGCCGACGCTAATCACCCCCGTTGAATAGAATCGGCTTCATGTCGACCCAGGGTGACATGAATCGGCTTCTAATCACCCCCGGGTGACAAGAATCGGCTTATAGTCACCTGTCAATTTTTTTTTATCAAACGGCACCGCATCCGGGTATCTAATATTGGATATTGTGGCTTTTGAATACTTTATTTACATATATGATAAAATTCGTTTTAATGATTCTCAAACACAAACCTTCAAACTGAATTTTGTCTTTCAGGAAATTCCCTCCTAGGTCTGTAATCACTCGGAGGCCATTGATTTCGGAAGTCTCCCTCCCTTTCCAACTCCCGCAATAATTTAGTTTCTTTATTTTAGGCATTAAGCTCTTATTTCGTTTCTGTAATAATTTTACACAAATACCTCGCTTTTGAACGACCAAATCATGTATTATTTTACTTGATGCTGATTTCGAGGGTGACTTGAATCGGCTTGAAGTCACCCCCGGGTGACAAGAATCGGCTTCATGTCACCCCCGGGTGACTATAATCGGCTTCATTTCACCCGGGAATGACTAGCGTCGGCTTGAAGTCATCCTAGGGTGACAAGAATCGGCTTTTTGTCAACCCCGGTTGACTTGTGGGCCATTTCAGGTCGACAATGACCTATTGAGCTTAATTATCAACATAAATAGCTTACTAATGTCCGATGTAATAGCATTTTGATGGCGACAGGACGAGTGGGGTAGCAAACCAAGCCCTATTTGCAATATCTTAAAGTCACGACACGTGACTCGTGACAAAACCATTTAATACACGTTACTAGAGATTGCTTGGTTTAATGTCCTTTTGTGTTGACAGACGAATTACTTCCTGACATCAGGGAATTATTGTTTGTAAGGCAATGGTATTAGGGATTTGATCTTTGATTGTGACTAAATGAGAACCGTTGAATAATCCTAAGGGATATTAAATAATTATAACTCTCTGATTATACTCTATAAATGACGTTATATAAAAGGGCGCCAAAAAATGTAAAAATTCGCCAAAAATGAAACGACTTTGAACATTTACATATTTTGTCTAAGATTGCATAAAATTTTATAAGATTGAGACAAATTATGTCAGTGTTTAAAGTCGTTTCATTTTTGGCAAATTTTTACATTTTTGCGCCATTTTATATAACGTCATTTATGACGTCATCATGTACAACGTCATTTGACCTTTAAAAACATTTTGTTTGTTATTTAAATTTTTCAGTCAAAAGACGTAAAGATGTAGTTAACATATAATTTCCATTGTTTTGATAAAGGCATTATGCCGAAACGTCAATTGAATAGAGGATATTTGTTGGCTTCGGTGGATTTTAATTCACGAGTGATCATAGAAAATAATATTTTCAAGAGTGGCACAGCCACGAGTGAGAATATAGATTTTCTATGATCACGAGTGAATTAAAATCGATAATCCACCGAATCCAACAAATTTTCTTTTTATTTTATTCCTTTTTTTCACAGTTTATATACATTTTTAAAGAGTTTAACTGGATAATTTTGACGTCATTTCACAGTAAACAGTGAAAATTATCGATAATTTTCACTGATAATTTTCACTGTTTGAAACAGTGAAATTATCAGTTTTAACTCACTGATATTTCTCTATAAACCACCGGAAAGCATAAAATAAAGGAGTATAATCAGAGAGTTATAAATGAGAACCATTAAAATAAATATAAGAATATAGATATAGAACTTATTCCCAGCTTCAGTTTTCGGTAAGTTACTTTTCTCGCATTTTTAACCTAAAATAAATGATTATTGTATTGATATCTGATGTGAAGCTATACTTTCGGGCGATTAACTATTCTGATTTTTGTGGACATGTTTCATATGTTATTCAATATTTTATTAATGACTTCCACCGAGAATGGGCGGAGTGGTATTCCAACTGTACTTTTATAAACAATCTGACGCAGCAGGCGCACGTCCGCGATTGTTCATATTTAATATTAATGACCCATCTACAACTAAATTTTAAAAAAAATACAGTAGCTTAACAATTAGGATCTCGTATGTTGATTATGTTTGTGTCGTCGGATTCTCAATTGAATACAAGCAAATAGTATTAAAATTAATTTAGTTATTTTCAGCATTATAAAGAAATAAATGTCCAAAATCAGGTACACGATTTAATCGAATGTAAAGTGACAAGAAAACTGGTGGTTTGACGGTTCACGTATGCTTATCTACAGTTTAGGTGATTACACACGGCGGCTTTATTCGTCGGTCTAGGTTGGGACATAGTGATAGTATTTGTAGGGTAAAATAAAAACTAAGTCTAAAGAAACATACGGGTAAGCACATGCAAGTATGGAATGTATTTATGCTTCACTGGTGCTAATGTATATAAATGTTAAAAATATATCATCAATAAACTTCTTAAAAATACACAGCTAGCACAATGGTATTGTAACATTCATATTTAAAGTACATTTATAGATGGTTGATAAGAATTCCCGAAAAGCTTGAAAATTTGGCACCAGTTATTAATTCGCCTCCATAGTGTACATTTCTGACCCAAACTTCATCTCCTGGCTCGATTTTCAGAATAACGGTTTGTGTTCCTTGATCAAATACGTTTGCTGACGAGTGCAAAAGAGCAACATCTTGACCATTGTGTGTAATCGCAGCATGAAGGCTTATGCTGGCTTGAGGCATATGAAGAACGGTGGCTGTGAAAATATAGATTCCTCTTGCTGGGGCAATGAACAAACCGTGTTGTGAATGAAAACCTCCGCCTTCGTTCAATACTATTGTGTCAAACAATATATTCTGGTTGACGCCGACATTGTCCTGGTTATTCGTTTTGACAGTGGTAAATGCAACGACTGGCTGTGGTGATTCTTGGCGTTTGGGCTTTGTCGAAATGTTCCAGCCTATAGATATAACCATGAGTTTGGTAATAACACGTTTTGACCAAATTAACCAGCCTTGTTTATCCATTAACAATGTTTGATTTTTAACAAAAACTTTTTTTACAAAAACTGATTGGTGAACAAAGACTTCTTTAAACGAAAACTGATTTGTTCTAATGAAAACTCATTTTTACCAAAGACTGTTTTTTGAACAATGACCGATTAGTTTCACAAAGAACAATAATTGTAGTCTCATACTATATATAGTCAGCATCTTAATTAACATTAAATACAACATAAATTCGTAACATACATACACATATGGTATTTTTTCAATATATGATGCACGTTTAGAATTCATCGCCACTATAGTCAAACGGTAATAGTACTAAACAAAGTATTCTAAAGTACTGTTGCATAAAAATATAATTCAAATTGTCAATCAAGAACATTCATGGATCAACTATTATACGGTAAAAAAAGACGATTCATTCGTTATCTAAATTATCATCACATATTCCACAAATATTGTTAACGCTCACGCGTTTGTTACCTTGGCTATTTAATTCCGAATGGATAATATCGACTCTCTTTGCATGATCGTCAATGATCACTTGCTGCCTTCTAAATTCGTCAGTTGTTTGTTTCTGTATATCCTCTATCAATTTGCTCTGAGACGCCACTAAAAAAATAATAACTAGTAGTGTTTCATTCTTTCTCCTATAAACCTTTGACAATAAGTTGGATCTATTTATTTTCCAAATTATATATTACATAATATTTTCACATAGGTGTACTGAAATAACATGTGCTATATACGACTCTAAATATTGACACAATGCTATTTTAGACAACGTTTATGAATCTTACTTCGTCACGCATATAAGAACCACATAGGTTTATCACCAAAACGAATGTTTTCATTTTGCCTTTATAACCTGTTCCTGAGAGTATTTTTTAATATTCTACTGTTTTCGAACAAATCTAGCATTTCGCAACTGTAAAGCAAAATTATATAATGTATTCATAAACTTAATAAATTTCACATATCGAATTACGGTAAACATGTGGCAATATCATAAATATATTTACGTACTTATCTCTATCAACTGTTCAATTTCCCTTATACAAGAGTCTTCTGTTGCAACCAACGGCATGCACACCCCAAATATATAAAAAACAACATTGCATTTCCCGTTTTTGTCATCTTAATAATCTCAACGGAACTCAACAAATGAATGTTACTTGTGCAATCTGTATCATTTATAGTGCTAGATATATAACAATACACTGCCTTATCAACACATGATGTATCTAAATCAGACAACGCAACAGCGTGTTTCATCATTAGACAATCCAAATTTTGAACCATATCCAGCTGACGTCAATAAAAGCTATAAGTAAGGTTTGAAGGCCCCCAAGCCGTCACGAATGTGCTCTATTTTGAAAAGATTATAAATACAAGGGACGTTTTTATAGATTTAAGAATTCTTTCTAAAAACTTTGATTATCATTCAATTTGTAGTGTGTATATATGATGAAGACCGTGAGGTCGAAAGCTTCGGCATAAAATGAATACAGTTTGTTTGTTTAAATAATACAAGGCTTATAGTGATTATGTAAATATATTTTTTTATTATTCAGCTCCGTGCAAATTATCGGTTTATAGTATATAAAGAAACCCATATCTAGCCACATGAAGCACAGCAATGTGTCGTACATTTATAACACTAGCATAGTTATCTCAAAAAGAAATAGAATCTAACTTATAAGTGAACAATGCAGAACACTTCGGACATGAGCGTTCTGTCTCGGCGTTATTTTCTCGAAGGTAAATGGCGTCAGTAACACATTAAAATTAATTAAACATTAAAGTGAACACATTTTAGTTTGTGTTTTTACAAATACAAAAAGAATATTCGGGACGATAAAATCCCTGCGTTTAATTCTAAAATATCTAGTCTAGTCATATTTCTTTCACATTTTATTTTGTAAACATAGCTATTTGAATTAGTTCCTTCTACAATCAGTACAATCACACAACAGCTTTACATAAAACTGATTTTATCATTTATGAAGATTATCAATTTAACAAAAGTGTATGCATTCATGGTATATATACATAATATTGAACCATACGTGGGTAATACGAGGAAGAGAAAAAGCACTTGTTTAATGAAGTTACTTTTATTTTGACGTCGGCGTGTATCAGTCAAGACAGATTAGCATATCTAAAATTAAAAACTATGTGCTCAAAGTAACGCTAAACTGTGTTTTATCATGAATAGAAAAATAAGTAAATGCACCTGTATATATATTTGAGTTAATATTTATGTCCAAAGGTTTGATAAAAATGTAAATTGATGAAAACATATTTTGTAAATTTGTCTCCCAATAAATGATTTAATTACGGTGGTCGTAATAAATCATTTTAATTAAAGACACCTTACAATATAATAAATCAATTCGAAAACACAACACATATATTATCTTCCTTGACACTAATTACTTAAATGTATGGATAGACTTTGTGTATTGCAATTTTAACATTAGGTAAACTTTGAATTTCAATGGTTAGACATGCAACTGTTTAGTGTATCATTAGCTGATGTTAATTATAACACTTACACATCTTCAACTTTGACTTATCGTAAATTACCCACACATATGTTTTGATAATTACACTAGTAATAACAGTTTTTTAACAGCTTCTACATGGGAACATGTATTGCATATAATAATCTGTAAACTTTATTTAATAGAATGTGTGCTTATCGGCGTATGTCTCCCAAGCAGAAATGTGAAGAAACCCTCCTTGCGCAATGTTTAGCATTGAGCCATGAAAGTTTGCCCCTATTCATGTAGCTTCTCGTTATTTTTCCGTGTTTGATAATCATGCGTGCCAGTTGATAATCGACGGATATCTAACTCACGTGTTAGATTTGGCTTCGGCATCGCATATTTCAGGACTCATGTATGTTCATTAAGTTGCAATCACAAACTAGGATCAGATCTTTTAATTTTAATTCCCCCTTTTGATATTTTTATTATATTAATTTAAAATTCCAATAAACTGCAGCATTCTGAGATTATTTGGTCATAATACCATCGCTTTTTTTCATTTGCTCTACCGCGTCCTGTTACTATTTTATAATCAGACTTTCAAGCAGCTCACTGATATTCTTTTGCAGAAACTTAATTCCGTACTTACGTTCAATTCGCGTTTTATGGTGATACAATAGTATAATAGCAGACTGCACATGATCCTAAGGGGGATCTGTATAAAATGCACTTATTTTTGCAAAAGAGTCATTTTACGTGTGATCTGAAGTAAGAAGCATGCATACTATGGTTCAAATGCATCAGATTTTGGACTGATCTGTTTAATCAAACACATGTTTTGCGAATTGCATCGGGCCTTAAAGATTATATCTAATATACATTAAGTTTTGTTTGCCGATCGAACATAAATGAACAAGTAATCTTTTTTTAAACGCAACACAAAGCCAGTAACACCGAACTTTACTGTAAAATCAGCATACAAGCTTTAAATAATACAAACTTGATGTTTAAAAATAACAACCATTTTGTCAGGTGCTATGTTAAGCCAGACCGCAATGTTTACAATTTCATCCAAAGTTCGATCTAATTGCAATAACATGAACTAAGCCGTTTCGACTTCAATGTCGGTAAGCGTACCATACTTTCTAGAAGGATGTTTTATATATTTCGTAAATATACAATTTTGGTAGTCATATTTGGTACTGATATCATGTATATAGTTAGTTAGATAGTTGGTTATAATTGTATATTACTCAACCAACCCTACACTAAATTATTACTATAATATATACCATAAAACGCGAATGTCAGTTTTCTTTACGTAGACACCTAATATGTCAAATGTTGTACTCATGACCATTGAAGAAAACAACCCCATTTAAGCTTGTAGCAACGTACATCTGCACTGTAACTGACATAGCCTCGTTATGAACAGATTTTGTATGTATACTGTTTAGTGGCTGCATATTCCTCTGTGTAGTTTTCTATGGGAGATTTAATACATCTAATTTAAGGACATATTTAAGTAAACAAATAATAACCACGATCAATTTGACATTGCCTTTCATATTGTATACATCTTATCGGTGTGTAGAAGGTTTCGTCATTTGCTGTTCAGGTCATCTTCTAGAATTTGACTGCGTGATAGGACGAATTTGGCCAATGAATACACAACAGAAAGACAATAAATTGGAATATAGTTCACTGAAATTCAAACTAATGGAAATGTGAATAACATGGTGTCGAGTCAAATGTTTATGTTATATTGAAATGCTATGCTTAGAAAAACATATAATACGACGTCTGACAACATGTACACTTATATCGAACGTTGAAAAAAAAGAAGACATCGACGATTATTGCAAAAAATAGAAGGTTTCGCTAAAATTAGCTTTTGCAATACACGTGTTGAAACAAAGACGACATAAAAAATAGTGTAGCTGTATGGCATTTGTATTTCAACGCAAAGACAGGTATAGGATATTTATAAATTCCGTTAATAGGCTTTAGTTCACACGTCCGAAGGCTTGTCTCAGTGCCTGAGCATGACACAGTCGCTTAATTCAATACAAACACACATAACATTTTCAAACGATGATTTGTTTACGTAAAGGCATTAATAATCAACGGTTAATTTCAAACTCTTTGCTGAGGAATGCAGCGAAGGGAATATTGAACAAATGCATTAACGGATATTGAGCAACCCGTTATATAATAATAAGGCTTCCATCTTAACTTCCGGACGAATGCCAACCAGAACATATGACAAGCCGCAAATATACCCGCCCGAAAACTGGCCCTAAAAATGGTCAATTCTAACAAAAATATCATTAAGAACTAGATAATAAGCATGCATTGTTAAAACAAAAAAAATTAAACGTATCACAGTAATATTCAAGCATATGTTTGTATTTCAATTTACTAATTATGTACACTTTTTGAAAAGTTAATTGCTTAATTGCGTATTTCTTTAAAGGAATATGTCAGGCTTGGCGTTGGTCCGGGAGGGCATATGTTCGCCTATGACAAACACGTCAGGGATATGTTTGGCTTCCACACCAGAAAGGAAAACGAAGCAAAGGTGTTGGTTGGGCCGTTGTAAAAATAATGTAAATATTCAATATCATCTATATGACTCTCCAAAGATCTTTAAACTAATATTGTCTATGTAAGTTAAAGACGTTTGCAAAACATTTCAAAGGTTAAAATAATAATTTATAGTGTATAATATGCACATGTAGTTGATTCTGGCGTTTCTTCAACAGCACGCCGAGTAGTCAATATGTTCCCAATTTTTGTCCGTTCTTGTTTATGTTCGATCGTTAATATCCGTACATATTTTTTTAGCAAATTAAGATGAACGCATGCATACTTTATTTAATATGTGAAAAAAGCACTAAACAATGACATTGATCAATATACAAAAATGTCCTCATTTGGAAAAAACAACGATTATGCAGAAGTGTAAGGCAATAAATACATAATTATACTGGGTTTGTTCATGTGTTCCGTTGGTAGGTCTAAAAACACATAAAGTAATAGATCTCGTACGAGATGAACCGAATCCGACAAATGTTGAACGGACGCCTTAGAGCTGTTAATGTATATGAAATAAGAAGCCTTCTTCAGTTCCGATACCCAGAGGGTGAAGACGCTTAAGATGGCCAAGCAAAAGCCCATGGATGTCTTACATTCCTGTAGGCTAATAACGACTTACACATTTGATGAGGATCATCAACATTAGAGCGAGGCTGTTGACGTGTGTTAAGTTCTTATCATGTTTTCCAACGTACCGCTTGCCTGCATTAAAATAGTCACACGATATATCAGCATGGTGAAATATTATGCATAAGGTGATTCAAACATAAACATGTACACGTATCATTACAGCCGAACCATATTCATGTGTGCAACATTTTGAAAAAATAATCGTTGCTATATCGCCTCAAGGTAGGTGCGGACATCTGAATACATGAAAGTAACACTATTTACGCATTTGTCTCGTTTTGCATCTCCATAATGCATAGGCTCGCAATAAAATGTGCTTAACTGCTTGGCAAATATTCCTTAATTCTTTTCGCAAATGTTTACTGACGATAAACCATCATGCATCTTTCTGTGACACATATATTTATTATTAAATGGTTAAAAATCCGGGTTGCCAGGGCTGATCATTGGTGAATATTACACATTATGATAGAATAAAATGTTTTTGCGGAAAATCAATATTAAACCATTGCATTTATCATTTACTATGACGTTTTGTAAACATAGCCTAATCGCAACGATACTCTCAACCAACCGTTGAATTTTCTGCTGTCAAAACCATCGAAACAGACCATTATCGGCGTCAAAGCGAAAGCATATGGCTTGTATGAAAAAGTGTTGTGTATTATTAATTTCACGCAAAAAAAAGACAATACTTGCATAACAAATAAAATTATAATTAGAATAAAAACAAAGTGTTCATGTTTTCCAATGTTCAGCTTCAACATAATGAGAGCATCAGATCAGCAGACGATTTATTTCATAAATCAATCTCTGGGTTAATGGTCGCCATCTTTTGAACTACTTTCAAAGTACAACAACAACAATAACAGTAGAAGACAACTTTAATTGCGAAAAGTTGAAAAATTGAGTACATGTGTCACGGTTGTTGAGTGAAATAGTGTTATTTTCAACTGTGTAATGAAGCATGTGAACTGGTAGTGGAATAACCGAATTGTTGGTGGAAATGGAATTTAGAATGTATCTAATAATTCATTATCGTGTAGAATTATCATCAGCATCATTTCTGTGGAACATTGCAATATTCAAAATACAAGTGTTTCATAGATATGGTGCTTTGACATAGTTCACTAACCATCTAGACTGAATTGATTCATGCACACAGGTAAGTAAATAATTGAATTTGTGCAGAATGTTTATTTTTACAAATTATTATTAATTTGACCCAATTTATTTTAGATTGATTGCACTGAACTCAAAATCTAAAGCTTAGTAAGACACTTAAGCCAGTTTTCTGAAAAGAAACAATAACTTGTTCAGAGTATAGCAGGCTCATGCGGCCTCTGGTTTATTATTTGGCCTCGGCCTTAACCTGGGTCGCTTTGATTTCAGGTGTTTAGCCCCCATATCGACAAGGCTCTCAACCCTATATGTAGTTATTCATATTGTTTAAGATTTTTGAGAATCCTCTCTCGGTGTCCAGTGGGGATAAAACAGGGACATTCTTATAGCTAGATGAATGCATCAAATATGCCAGCAACACTTTATAATCAATAACTTTATAATTGACGATTCTGTTCTTTTAACTACATTACTAATTTACCAAAACAATGTGAAACACATTTTTATGCCCCCAAAGGAGGGCATATGTGACGCACTGTCCGTATGTCTATCAGTCACACTTTGCATTTAGGTTTCGAAAAAATGCTCATAACTCTATGTCGCTTCAGATGTAACATTCATATTTGGTATGCATGTGTATATGGACAAGGCCTTCCCATACACCACAAATTTTGACCCCTTTGACCATGAACTTAGGGTCGGCGTTTAGGTTTTTGAAAAATGCTCATAACTTCTATTAAAGCGTTTAACGGGGGGCGTATGTCATCCTATGGAGACAGCTCTTGTTTTGCTACTGTCCTCTGCACAAACCATGATATATCTGCATATATGCATCCAACCAAATCAGTAAAACTATTTGTCACTTAATTACAGTAACTTATTGCAGTTAAACTTTTCAACAATATATATATACATGTTATATAATTATATATAACAGATCTTGAAAAAAACACACATCAAACTTCAAATTGTTTTAGTAAATTGGCTTTAATGGTATTGTGTGTTTGTGACATTGACACCACTCATGCATGCGACTATACAATTATACAACTATGGAACACATTATTTATGAGAAATTCCAATACATCAACATATCTTCTCAGATTTAGGCAGATATCTAGTGCTTTTTTGCTGCCATGTTACTATTACACATTTTTTCTCATTTTATGTTATGATCATTGATCTGTTTTCTAATTAACCAAGCAATCATGTTAACTTAAACTTTGAAGAAAGATGTTGTCTGATAAATATAGAATATAATCACTACAAAGTGAACAAAATTCAGTTGAATACTGTACCAACAGAGATTTGCCAAAGAGCAATTCAGATCATGATTTAAATTAAATACAAGTAATATGAAAGTCTGCCTATTGGATCCCAGTTAAGACTAATTTGTCAAATCTGCACATTAATTTTCCCTCAGCCATGTAGAATTGGGGACTAAATACCATCAAGTCATGTAAAAAGGAGCAGGGTATAGCACCTGCTATTGATCTCTTGAGCTTTCACACGAATTTTACGGGTAATTTTCATACAACAAATGATATTAATAGTGTAATGATAAAGCATTATGAGCACAAATTATATCTCGTTCTAGTGGTGCAAAACATTTAAGTGTCACATTTCAAAAGAAATTATATAAAAAGTATTATTAATTGTTAAAACGTTATAAAAGGTTATTTCAATTCACTAAAGCATTTAATACAAGAACAAGTGCATTTTATGTCCATTACAATACATGTAACAGTATTGGCATTGTATTTATCTGCATTTGATGTGCATTTAATACACTTAAAAATGCAGACAAGACACACTTCTAACAGAAACAAATTAATGTTTTTTTTCTGCATTTTTCCAGCATTAATACTCTTCATTGTATTTTTTATCATCCCAAATACACTTTACCAGGAAAAAGGTATATTAAAATGCATTTTTAGATTTTTTTAAGTATATTTCAAATGCATTAAGACACTCTTTTTTTTGCAAAAAAATGTTGAACAAAAACTAAAGTGTAGTATAATTAAAGTTTGTATGAGCATCAAAAACAGTGTCAAATTCATACCAGTGCCTATTTAGTAGCAGTAGGCCTATATGGTCTACTTGTGGTAGAAATAATGCATTTTGTATAATACAACATACAAAATTAAAAAATATAGCTGCCCATACAGTCAATACAATGTTCAATAACTACACTATGCAAAGTTGAAATATGACATCAAGCTTGGAATAATCTTTTCAATAATGAATCATATGCTGTTTTAATTTATAAGTGAAATAGGACACTTTCATATTAAAACTGATTTACATCAAAACTAAATGTTTAATTGATTTTAGCTCCACTGGCCAAAGGTCCTGTGTCCCATCGTGCATCCATGCATAAACTTTTCCTTTAAAAATCTTCTCCTAAACTACTGGTCCAATTCTGATGAATTTCTTAGGTTTCCTGGGGTGAACCTTTTCAAATTTGTTCAAATCATCCTCTGGGATAAAATTTGACTCTGCCCTGGGGGTCACAAAATTGAAAATTTGCTTAAATAAGGCCTATTTTGTGAAAATTTCAAAATCTCCTGTCCATAACATTGGGCCTAGGGCTATCAAATTTGGTATGTAGAGACATCTAATAGTCCTCTACCAAATTTGTTTCAATTATACCCCTGGGGTCAAATTTGACGTGCTGCCCCAGGGTCACAAAATTGA